>NC_135812.1:73165389-73465389 GCF_964213995.1 Mustelus asterias | reverse complement strand
AAGATAAGAACTTAAACAGCACAAGGCTAAATTTAAAGCGAATAACAAGGTTTCCAAGAGTTGCTGGATTAGTCCATGAAAGCTAGCTTGACAAGTCAAAGACAACAATTGTACCCCTTAAGTGTAACTCTCAGACAAACCTGAAAAAGATGGCTTAAATGATAGTCTTTCCTTTGTTCTACTCCTTAACAACTTTTCTCATTTTGATCACTCTGGAATGCTTTTGTTCCCAGTGTGATGATTATTTGTGAACCAAGACCTTGGCAAGAGATCCATCACTTTTACACACAGCTGCTCAGATCAATCACATGCGTATCCATGTAATCTTAAAATTATGATTCAGCCAGAGAAACAGTCACTAATGCAAACTACTTGTATCAATTCAAACTCACCTGTCTTGCTTTAAAAAAGATCTGTGGCTGTATTAAACAGTATTTACTATGAGACTCAAACTTTGATCTTGCGCTATTCATACACTAATTCCAACTAAGTAAAAATTATGGGTGATATGCTTGGGGCAATTGCACCCAAGTTGGATCACTGAGGGACTATTTTATTATTATTTATGCATTCAATCTGAAGTAAACTGTCTGCTGTGACTCCATCAAATAAACTCAGTAATCTCTTGGAATTTAGCCAATGGAATCGAGAAAAAACGTACACACTTCACCACCAACTTTTTACTGATGATAGCTTTTCTGCAGAGTCAAAGGAAAATAAATATTTTGTTCTTGCTCAAAATGGTGCGAGTTTTGCTTATTGCGAAGAAACAACAGGTTAGCCAATCAGTAAACCCAATCAAGTGGATTGACCGACATTATAGACTTGAAAGATAAGCAGTTCAGGATTGATAGATGAGCAGTGAGATTAAACGGTGGCCTATATTCAGTGACTTATCATAAATTTTAAAGCCTTGTTGGGGGCCAACTTAGTTCAGTTGGCTGGACGGCCGGTTGGTGACGCAGGGCGAGTCCAACAGCATGGTTTCAATTCCCGTACCGGCCAAGGTTATTCATGAAGGTTTCTCAACCTTGCCCCTGAGGTGTGGTGATCCTCAGGTTAAATCACCACCCGTCAGCTCTCCCCCTCAAAGAGGAGAGCAGCTTGTGGTCGTCTGGGATGATGGGACTTTATCTTTTTATCTAAATCCTGGCTTGACAATAACTTGCTTTATTACCCTAAATCATGGTGTATAAGATGACCCATTTTTTCTGGCTCCAAGAATCAAAATTTTATAGAAACTCAGCATGCAAGTGAACACTCCCTTTTCAGCTACGACATGTTATATTTGCATGAGCAGTCAGCCTTGCTTTATCACCCCACAAATGCACATTTTACTTGCTGAAACTATACAACTAGGTTCAAGAGATAAAGTAGGCGACACGGGCTGTGTTGTGAAGTGACGTGCGAGTTTAAGACATGCCTATGCTTTGCGTCAGATCCAATGACATTTCAAAATGGTGACCATCCACACCCATGCCTGTGATTCACTTTTATATTTGGCACAAAGGCATTTTTGGTGGGTGGGATTTTGAGGCTTCGAAGGTCAGTTACAAAATCCTAATCCTAGCACCTTTATTGTAAATAAAATGTCAAAGGTGCTTCACAGAAGCTTTTTAAAGGAAAATTTGACGTTAAGCCATATAAGGTGATGTTAGGGCAGATGGCCAAAAGCTTGGTCAAAGAGGTAGATTTTAAGAAGCCTCTAAGGAGAGCAGGAGATAGAGAGGCTTATGGAGGGAATTCTAGAGCTTAGGGCCTAGGAAGCTGAAGGCAAAGCTATCAGGAACGCAGCAGCTAAAATTGGCAATACTCAAGAGTTCAGAATTAGATGAGCGGATATCTAGAAGGGTTGTAAGGCTGACAGAAATGGAGGGGGTGACACCATGGACGAGTTTGAAAACAAAGTTGAGGATTTTAAAATTGAGGTATTTCTTAACTAGCTGCCAAGATAGGTAAGCAAGGACAGGGGGTGGGGAAGGATGAACAGAAGTTGATGCATTGATAGAGACAGCAAAGTTTTAGATAATGTTAAGATCATGGAGAATGTGGGAAGCCAGCCAGAAATGCATTGGAATAGTCAAGTCTCGAGGTAAGAGAGGCACAGAAGAGGGTTTCAGCAACAGACGGACTGAAACAAGGGCAGCATCGTGTGATGCTACAGATATGGAAATAAAGATGATACCTGTGGTCAGAATTTCATCGCGGGGTGAAATGTAACACCGAGGTTGCAAATAGTCTGGTTGAATCATAGACGGCTGCTAGGGATAGGGATGGAATCGGTAGTAAGGGAACAGAGCTCATAGCAGAACCAAAGGCGATAACTTTGATCTTCCCAATACTGAATTGGAGGAAATTTCTGCATGATGACAATTTAGTCCAATAATTTAGCAACAGTGGAGGAATCAAGAGAGATGACGGTGGGGTAGAGTTGGGTGTCGACAGCGTACTTGAGAATTATTTTTGGACGATATGGCCTAGGAACAGTGTGTACATGAGAATTAGGAAGAGGCCACATCCTAATTCAACCTAGTTGGAGTTGTAATAAAACCGACAGTGACACTGTTGACACAGGTGAAGTGAATTTAATGTGCCTATCTCAACCATTTTGCTAAGGTTTTAATGGAGATGCCTACAGATAAATTTTGAATGGCTTTTATATATAAATTGGGAACTTCAGATCAGGTTCTGACACTAATAAAGTTATTCTTTATTCTGGAGTCAAGTAAATTATTGAATGATCAGATATTGCCTATTGAACTGAAGTTAAACAAAAAACAAAGAACAGTACAGCACAGGAACAGGCCCTTCGGCTGGCCCACCAAGTCTGTACCAACACAAATTCCTCTAATCTAATATTTTCTTGTCTCTACCCCTTTATTCCCTGCCTATTCATGTATCTATCCAGATGCCTCTTGAACATTGTTATAGAATCTGCTTCCACCATCTCCTCCAGCATCACGTTTCAGGCATTCACCACCCTCTGTGTGAAAAACTTGCCCTTTACATCTCTTTTAAACTTTCCTCCCCCCTCACTTTCAACCTATGCCCTGAGTAATTGACCCGTCGACACTGGGAAAAAGACTCTGACTATCCACTCTATCTAAGCCTGTCATGATCTTGGAAACGTCCATCAAGTCTCCCCTCAGCCTCTGATGCTCCAATGACAACAATCCAAGTTTGTTCAACCTTTCTTCATCGTCCATATCTTCCAAACCAGGCAACATCCTGGTAAGTCTCTTCTGCACCCTTTCCATTGCATCAACATCCTTCCGGTAGTGTGGTGGTCAGAATTGTATACAATACTCCAAATACATCCTAACCAAAGTCTTATACAGCTGCAACATGATTTTCCAATTCCTATACTCAACGCCCCAACCGATGAAGGCCAGCATGCCATATGCCTTCTTGACCACATTGTCCACCTGAGTTGCCACCTTCAGGGAATTCTGGATCTGCACACTAGATCCTCTTGTATGCTAATATTTCTACCATTTACTGTATACTTTCCTTCTGCACTAGACCTTCCAAATCGCATCACCTCATATTCGTCTGGGTTAAATTCCATCTGCCATCTTTTGGGCCAGGTCTCCAGCCGATTTATATCCTGCTGTATCCTCTGACAATCCTCCTCACTATCCACTGCTCCCCCAATTTTTGTACCATCTGCAAATTTACTAATCAGACCACCTATATTTTCCTCCAAATCATTTATATATATCACAAACAACAGAGGCTCCAGCGCTGATCCTTGTGGAACACCGCTTGTCCCAGACCTCTAGTTAGAAAAGTACCCTTCCACTGCTACTCTGCTTTCTATGCCCAAGCCAGTTTTCTATCTTACCAGTTCATCTCGGATCCCATATGACTTCACCTTCTCTATCAGCCTGCCATGAGGAACCTTATTGAAGGCTTTACTAAAGTCCATGTATACAACATCCACTGCCCTGATCAATTTTTTTTGTCACTTCCTCAAAGAGCTCAAAGAACCCTTCATAAAGCCATGCTGCCTGTCGCTAATAAGCCTATCCTCTTCCAAATGAGAGTACATCCTGTCCCTAAGAATCTTCTCCAATAATTTAAGTTGCTCAAAATGCATGGTACAAAATGCATGACACTATGCTTGAAACTGAGAAGTTTAATTTCTTGGAGTTATGAAAGTTCCATTAATTTCATTATGATATACATAAAAAAGATATCTGCGGAATTACACACTATGTGTTAACAAAAAAAAACTGGAACGGAATTTAATTGACAGTAGGTTTTTACTTGGTTTTCAGTAAAATTAACTCTGATTTAAGTGGTTTACTGGCCCTTGCAAGTTTATTCTCTGGTTTGAATTATTTTGTGATTTATCAAATAAGCCTCATTTATCACTAATTAAAGACATGCACTGCACCAACTCACAAATTGTAAATGGCAGTAATATCTTCTTGTGTAGTTCTAAGGCAACATCATGAAACCACCAAGGAATACTTTGACATACTGCTATCACAATCACTTCATCAACCAAGAGATGAAAGGAAGCACCACTGCTCAAGGCAACCTGCCTGGCTAAAACCAAGCAGACTTCACAAGACACCCATCAGGTATTTGTACGCCACTGCGCTGGAATGTTGCTCTCTAGCACATGCTCAGATGGAGTAAAGTCTGTCAAAATGATTCCTCATGCCTTGAAAAACACAAATCTATATTTGTAGCTTTGCAGCCCTGCTGGCGACCATTGTTTTTCCAACAGCTGAAAAAATAACACCCAGCAAGTCAACTGCATATTTGCCAGAATAGTTCCTGTGGCAAGGGAAATAAAGGGATACGATAGTTCGTGAAAAGAAACAGGTTCTGCCTTTCTTCACATGCAACACATTTAGGGCAAGGAGGTGCAACACATCCAGCTGCACATTTTGACTCAAAGCACAAGTACTACAGAAGCTTACAGAAGTTAAGTCCAATTACACTGCAAAACATTATAGTCAATTAAATGCAGTTCATTGAGCATCTGCATTTATCTAGAACTGGCACGTCCATGCAAAGATTTCAGGTTACAATTAGCTTCTCGAAGTTTTACTCTTACTAAGGTTGTAATGTTGTGAACTCGAGCATGAACAGAAAAGTTTTCACTTGTCACCTAGCGTCAGGGAAAGTAAAAATGCAGAGCTCTCCACACATTAATAGAGCAAGGTGACTATTGCAAAACAAACAATTTACATGAGCTAATAAAGTGGAAAACTTAACAGTCCCAGATATTTAGCAGAAAATCTGGCACGCCTTTTTCTCTAATTGCAAGAAAGAGACAGTCTCAGTCAGTCTTCCAGGATTTTATTTTAAGTTAAGTTTAAGTTGATTTATTAGTGTCACAAGTAGGCTTACATTAATACTACAATGAACTTACTGTGAAAATCCCCAGTCGCCACACTCCGGTACCTGCTCGGGTACACTGAGGGAGAATTTAGCATGGCCAATGCACCTAACCAGCACATCTTTCGGACTGTGGGAGGAAACGGGAGCACCCGAAGGAAATCCACATAGAGGGGGAGAACGTGCAGACTCCACACACTCAGCGACCCAAGCCAGAAATCGAACCCGGGTCCCTGCCTATGAGGCAGCAGTGCTAACCACTGTGCCATCGTGCTGCCCTAAAAGAGGAAGTTTAATGACAATTACAAAAACAAAAAAGTTAGAAATGTTCAATGATAGTTAGAACTCATCTTGTTTGAGTCAACTAAGTTGACACAGTAATGTGCAGATGTGTGATGTGTTTTGTATTATTACATAATAAGCAACAGAGATTGAGTTCTGTAGAAGGGTCAATGACTCGAAACATGAACTGTGTTTCTCTCTCCACAGATACCGTCAGACCTGCTGCGTTAATCCAGCATTTTCTGTTTTCATATCCAATTTCCAGCATCCGCAGTATTTTGCTTTTACTGAATTAAGTGTGTTTGATTAGGGCTGCCGCTCTATGTATTTACCTGTGAAATAAAGCAACTTACCGACACGCATTAAACCTTGTGTCACCAAGTGTTCGCATGGAGAGATTAATGAAGCGTATATGTTAAGTTGCTCAGTGACAGGTTCAGTTCAAGTCACAAGGGATACAATTGTCACTCGCCAGAGGTACAATCTTATACAAGTAGACATAGAACAGTCTGAGTCTGCTCCCATAAAGTGTGACATTCATACTGCTTATTGGAGCGAATGCACTGAAAAGAAGTGATCCATCACAGACCCAACACTCACGTCCTACTCTAGGACTTGAGCAAAAAATCTATTTTGACTTTAGTACAGTCACGAGGGATATGCCATCTTTCAAATGAATTGTTTCACAGAGATCCCACCCAGCCATTCAAGTGGATGCAAAATATTTCATGGCATTATTCAAACATGATCAGGGAGCTTGATGTTTTCATCAAGATTTTTGATCTCTCATTGAATCGAGGGATATGGGAAGTAGTAAGGCAGAAGATCAGCCATAGTTGTATTGAATAGTGGGCACAGGTTCCGGGGCGGTACGATCTACTCGATCATATTTCTTATGTTATGTATTTAGCACTCAGCTAAACTATTTATCTTACTCGCTCTTGGTAGGACTTCATAATGCACACTGTTGTACTGGGCTACAAAATGGACTTCAAAAGCGCCTCGTCAGCGCTGAAGTATTTTAGGGCATATTAAGGATGTGAAAGATGTTGTTGAAACACAAGTTCTTCCTTCATGCCAATATTCTTCTCAAACATTGATCACCTGGGAATCGAAAAAATACATTACAATATGTATCGATATAATTTGGCTTCTGCAGTCAAGGCTACAAGCCTTCAGCAGACAGAAAGGTACCGGATATGAACAAAGATAAACCACTGCTTCAAAGTGCACAAATGGCTATACTATGAAATCCATAGATGTGAGCAGATTCCTCATTACTGAACAGCATCCCAGGCACAATCTTTTCCCAATATAAAATGACTTGGTGCATAATGCCTGTTAATCAACTTAAAAATAAAAATTAAATGCCTAGTGTTGATTACACAAGTTGATATACATATACATCAGTTTTATTTAACTTTGAGCAGCATTTCAAAGCTTTTAAAATTGTTTTCTTTGAAACTATCACATCAACAGCAAGGCTATAAGATTATCTTTATTCCAACAGATAAAGCACCGAATATTTTACTTTGCAAGTGGAAACTGCCAATTTGCTAGTGCTTTTACCAGACATTGCTAAAATGTTTCCTACTCAGGAAAGGTGATGAAACTCACATCCTGTACAAATCTGCTCAGCTTTTGGCCTGGTTTGTGTTAAAATGAATAACTCACCTGGTTAATAGAGTTGGCAGCGCAGGAAGCAAGGCCTGTTCCAATAGTGGCTAGAAGGAAACAGCTCAGGTCAAAGGGTACAGGTGCCATTGCAAACCCAGCAGACGCAGTCATTGCAACTAAAGCTGAAAGAAACGAGAAACAGGAAGAAAGGAAATCATATATAATTCCAAAAAAGGCCATTATGGAGAGCTTTTCTGGCAATAATTTAAAATGTTTCTGTCTTTGAGAATGGTTGGGGAAAAAAAAAAATCAGACATCCTTTAATGCCACTTTCAGTGGCTACATCATTTTAATGTGACTCATTCATCTTCTGTGCCTTAGAGGTGCCAAGTATGAGGTGGATTGGGTTATAAGTCATCAAATAGAGACTTGCCTTTTAAAAAAAAGTCAGGACTGGACAGGCTGCAATCTGGATGATTCAATGCTGATCCGTTCTCTTTAAATTATATGTTGATGTATTCACAAAATCGATGAATTAATAGATCCCCTCTGTACATAGCCTAGAATGTGTTAAGTGCAAAAGTTTATCACAAGTGTTGATCGCGACCAGGATACTACCATCGCCACTCACTGCGCTGCTCCCCCGCCACCGCCGCCCCGGCCCCTTGCAAATATTGATGACAAAAATGCCAGGCTACAATCCAAGACATCGGTGCTGGATTAAGAAAATGTATTTTAAAATCTAAAGCTCATTTGAGGCAACTAAATAGGCTCCCAACAGGATGTACCATTTTCCGGGATTTCAGAACTATTTATAAATTTAAAAAGTATTAGTAATACAATTAAAATTAAGTTGTGTGAGGTTTGCTGGAATTAAATCCTGTGTTTAAGATTGAGGGAGCTTGCTTGAATCTTTACTTCTATCTGTGTTCCTTTTGTAGTCAGCCATTCAGGGGGCCCCTCTTCCTCAACGATTCAGTCATCTCCCTGGTCAACAGATCTGGTGCAAAGGTTGGGTGCTAGGTTTCCATCTTTCACGGTCCACCTTATCTCATTTAATTCAAAGCTTCTTCCTTTCATGCATGAAACAGATGCAAAATGCTATAGAACAAAGGATCAGAGTAACTTTAAGGTAAAAGTGATTCTGGGGAGAGGGGAACTGGAGAACATTCAACACTCCAGGAAAATAAAACTAAACACCTCATTGGCCAAATTCATTGCTCAAGATCCCATCAAATCTTCCTTTGTGTTTCAATCCTTCAATCTAATATATCACAAGAAGCTTGCTATTGATAGCGGGGAGCATGGACCTTGTGAGAGACATCCAATGGAATTACCTGGCTCAAAAGTGGCACTGATTCAATTTGGTTTGAATGACTGATAAACTGTTTTTTTTCAGATATTCGGGATTTCCTGTGCTCGATCTTGTAAAGCTGGCTGTCTCTGTGTTTTATATATATGGTACACTTCCTCC
Source organism: Mustelus asterias (assembly GCF_964213995.1). NCBI lineage: Eukaryota > Metazoa > Chordata > Chondrichthyes > Carcharhiniformes > Triakidae > Mustelus > Mustelus asterias. Next base: position 73,456,661 of record NC_135812.1, on the reverse strand, counting down.
AAAGCCACAAAATCTGACTCATGGTAAGTATCCACAAGCTGAGGTCAAGTCAGATTCTAATTTATTTGACCAGTTGATCTCTCACAATGTTACTCAGAGAAAGAAAATGCATTGTTTTATAACATGGATCTGTCAAGTTCCAATAGCGATCAATTCCAGTAAGTTAAGAAACCTTCACAATGGTGTTACGCCCCTTCTTTAGAAGAACCCCATCCCTGCGCTCAAAGGTTTTCACCTATTTTCTAGAAGGATCTTGCCATACATTCTTTCTCCATGCCTTCCCTAGGTGTCCCTGCTTATTGTTTGCCTCTTCATTCCAAAAGATCTCGCCCCTGTGTCCCCAAAATGGGAAATTCAGCCAGTGTGTCAAGATAACGACAAAAGAAAACGGTCTATGTACAAGTTATGACCAGCTTGCCAAGAATGATTCAGGTTATAGGTAAACCTTTGTTCCAGCACATTCCCTCATCATTTCTTTTTAGCTTATCTGTCAGCTGTCCATCTTATGCCAGCTGTATCAGCACAAAGCAATCAAGGTACAGAATTAGTTCAGTACCTGAAACAACCTGTGGTCATATTGCTTCGGCTGTCTGTGTTACATCTGGTTACAAAATTAGATCAATGCTGCCTCTTTTATGAATATTATTTTTCATTGATTATACAATGCACAGCAGACACTAAACAGCTTCTGGTTAGAACACAATTGAACAAAACAACCTATCTTGTATCAAGGTGGTACAATGCTCAAAGACTTGGGAAAAATGACACAAGCTAAGTGACCTTTCATTAGTCTTGCCAATAAGTTGGGGGGGATGTTTGAATAAATACTAGCTCAGGTCAACACAAGACTTTCCACACCTTTGAAATTCATCCCACAGTCAACTCATGTGCCTTGCAACATGAATGCAATTTCTCTCAACCCTGCTAAGTTTATATAAGAGGCTCAAGTAACTTTTGTATTGGCATGTGCAATAATCACTGTGACAGGCATAGCTTCCGCAGTGGCTAAATGGAGCTCTCTGAATCAGTGCCACTTTTGAGCCTCTGTTGAATTTTGTCAGGGGGCAGTCTTCAATGATGTGAGTCATTGATTGAAGTGCATCACAGCTGCAGTCCAGATTCCTTGCAAGTCCCCACTTGCGCCGATTTTCTGTACAAAGGCCTTTGCCAGTGCAGAAACAGTTGAGGGCTGCCCAATGTTGGTTGGCAGGTTGAAGCCCAGTGGGCAGTCAGTGTGATCTGTGATGAGGAAGTGGTTTGTAATGTTGGCCTGTTAGTTCAATTCCTGCTGCTATTGTGCCTCTGCTTTTGTTTTCCTTGGCATGGTGGTCTTAGGCATACAGGCTGGCATGACTGGAGGCAAGCACCAGGTGAAGTTGGTACAGTTCTTATGCAGCAAACTTGGGTTGATGTAAACTTTCTTGGTACAATCCTCCTCCTTATGTGATGGGGTGGGATGTTGCTCAGGCCTCGGAGCTGGGGGAATTGAGTTGATTGGAGGGTACCAGAGATGATATGCATTGCAGTGTTTAGATGGGTATACAAAGAACAACACAGTACAGGAACAGGCCCTTCGGCCCTCCAAGCCTGCGCCGCTCATGTGCCCAACTAGACCATTTGTTTGTATCCCTCTATTCCCAGTCTGTTCATGTGGCTATCTAGATAAGTCTTAAATGATCCCAGCGTGTCCACCTCAATCACCTTGCTTGAGAGTGCATTCCAGGCCCCCACCACCCTCTGTGTAAAATACGTTCCCCTGACATCTGTGTTGAACCTTGCCCCCCTCACCTTGAACCTGTGACCCCTTGTGTTCGTCACCTCCAACCTGGGAAAAAGCTTCCCACTGTTCACCCTATCTATGCCCATCATTATTTTATACACCTCTATTAGATCGCCCCTCATCCTCCGTCTTTCCAGGGAGAACATCCCCAGTTTACCCAGTCTCTCCTCATAGCTCAGACCCTCCATACCAGGCAACATCCTGGTAAACCTTTTCTGCACTCTCTCCAAAGCCTCCACGTCCTTCTGGTAGTGTGGCGACCAGAACTGGACGCAGTATTCCAAATGTGGCCTAACCAATGTTCTGTACAGCCGCAACATCATATGCCAACTTTTATATTCTATGCCCCGTCCAATAAAGGCAAGCATGCCATATGCCTTCTTCACCACCCTCTCCACCTGTGCTGCCACCTTTAAGGATCTGTGGACTTGTACACCCAGGTCTCTCTGTCCTGATGGTTCTGCCATTTATTGTATAGCTCCCCCTTACATTAGATCTACCGAAATGCATCACTTCGCATTTATCTGGATTAAATTCCATCTGCCATTTTTCCGCCCAATGTTCCAGCCTATATCCTGCTGTATTCTCTGACAATGTTCATCACTATCCACAACTCCAGCAATCTACATGTCGTCCGCAAACTTACTGATCACACCAGCTACATCTTCCTCCAAATCATTTATATATATCACAAACAGCAGAGGTCCCAGTACAGAGCCCTGCGGAACTCCACTAGTCACAGACCTCCAACCGGAAAAAGACTCCTCCACTGCTACCCTCTGTCTTCTATGGCTAAACACAGTAAGAAGTTTAACAACACCAGGTTAAAGTCCAACAGGTTTATTTGGTAGCAAAAGCCACACAAGCTTTCGGAGCTCTAAGCCCCTTCTTCAGGTGAGTGGGAATTCTGTTCACAAACAGAGCTTATAAAGACACAGACTCAATTTACATGAATAATGGTTGGAATGCGAATACTTACAACTAATCAAGTCTTTAAGCAACAAAACAATGTGAGTGGAGAGAGCATCAAGACAGGCTAAAAAGCTGTGTATTGTCTCCAGACAAGACAGCCAGTGAAACTCTGCAGGTCCACGCAACTGTGGGAGTTACAAATAGTGTGACATGAACCCAATATCCCGGTTGAGGCCGTCCTCGTGTGTGCGGAACTTGGCTATCAGTTTCTGCTCAGCGACTCTGCGCTGTCGTGTGTCGCGAAGGCCGCCTTGGAGAACGCTTACCCGAATATGCGACAACGGATGAATGAACACCACTCGACAATCACCAGGCAAGACTGTTCTCTTCCTGTTGGGGAGCACTTCAGCGGTCACGGGCATTCGGCCTCTGATATTCGGGTAAGCGTTCTTCAAGGCGGCCTTCGCGACACACGACAGCGCAGAGTCGCTGAGCAGAAACTGATAGCCAAGTTCCGCACACACGAGGACGGCCTCAACCGGGATATTGGGTTCATGTCACACTATTTGTAACTCCCACAGTTGCGTGGACCTGCAGAGTTTCACTGGCTGTCTTGTCTGGAGACAATACACATCTTTTTAGCCTGTCTTGATGCTCTCTCCACTCACATTGTTTTGTTTCTTAAAGACTTGATTAGTTGTAAGTATTCGCATTCCAACCATTATTCATGTAAATTGAGTCTGTGTCTTTATAAGCTCTGTTTGTGAACAGAATTCCCACTCACCTGAAGAAGGGGCTTAGAGCTCCGAAAGCTTGTGTGGCTTTTGCTACCAAATAAACCTGTTGGACTTTAACCTGGTGTTGTTAAACTTCTTACTGTGTTTACCCCAGTCCAACGCCGGTATCTCCACATCATGACTTCTATGGCTAAGCCAGTTCTCCACCCATCTAGCTAGCTCACCTTTTATCCCGTGAGATTTAACCTTTTGCACCAGCCTGCCATGAGGGACCTTGTCAAACATTTTACTAAAATCCATATAGACGACATCCACGGCCCTTCCCTCGTCAATCGTTTTTGTCACCTCCTCAAAAAACTCAACCAAATTTGTGAGGCATTACCTCCCTCGTACAAAACCATGCTGTCTATCGCTAATGAGATTATTCAGTTCTAAATGCACATATATCCTATCTCTAAGAATCTTCTCCAACAATTTCCCTACCACGGACGTCAAGCTCACCAGCCTATAATTACCCGGGTTATCCTTGCTACCCTTCTTAAATAACGGGACCACATTTGCTATCCTCCAATCCTCTGGGACCTCACTTGTGATGTGGAGATGCCAGCGTTGGACTGGGGTAAGCACAGTAAGAAGTCTCACAACACCAGGTTAAAGTCCAACAGGTTTATTTGGTAGCAAATACCATAAGCTTTCGGAGCACTGCCCCTTCGTCAGATGGAGTGGATATCTGTTCTCCAACAGTGCACAGAGACACAGAAATCAAGTTACAGAATACTAATTAGAATGCAAATCTCTACAGCCAGCCAGGTCTTAAAGGTACAGATAATGTGGGTGGAGGGAACATTAAACACAGGTTAAAGAGATGTGTATTGTCACAATACACATCTCTTTAACCTGTGTTTAATGTTCCCTCCACCCACATTATCTGTACCTTTAAGACCTGGCTGGCTGTAGAGATTTGCATTCTAATTAGTATTCTGTAACTTGATTTCTGTGTCTCTGTGCACTGTTGGAGAACAGATATCCACTCCATCTGACGAAGGGGCAGCGCTCCGAAAGCTTATGGTATTTGCTACCAAATAAACATGTTGGACTTTAACCTGGTGTTGTGAGACTTCTTACTGACCTCACTTGTGTCCAGTGAAGAGACAAAGATTTCTGTTAGAGGCCCAGCAATTTCATCTCGTCTCCCTGAGGAGTCTAGGATAGATGCCATCCGGCCCTGGGGATTTGTCTGTCTTAATGTTTCCTAAAAAAACCTAACACTTCCTCCCTTGTAATTGAGATATCTACAAGACTGGTATGGCATGAGTTGTAACATATTGATGCACAGTACTCTGCAGCCAAGGAGATGATGGCAAGACCTGAGGTTCTTAAGATTTGAGCATCTGTACCCCATAAAGAGCCAGCATGTTTGCTGAGAAGTTTGTTTCACGCTTTGATTTTTGCTGCTTTCTTGCTCAGATGTTTTTTGTATGTCAGTGTTATGTCAGTGTTTGGTCAAGGGTAACACCAAGATAAATGGGATGTTGCCACTCAAGGAGATGTTGAGTTACTTCCTGGCACTGCCATTGTGGAGGTGAAATATACTTGTGGGTGTACAAGGCCAGCTTTGTTTGTTTTGTTTATTGCTGCCTCCAGTTCAGAGAATGTCTGTGTGAGAGACAGACACCTCAAAGTGAGTAACTGCACTTATGAATAAACACAACAACAAAAATATTGCTGAGATGAAATTATGCAGTACAGAAAACAGAAAAATCACAGGTTAAATTAGTCTCATCTTCTGATGCATATGGGTGTAGTTTGTGAGAGCATTTTCAGGCATTACAAAACTAACATGTATAGTTCATTCAATGTTAAACATGTTGATCTCAATTTCACGGTAGTTGAAGCTAACAGCACTTGCATTAAAACAGGGTAGATCAGACACCATGTACTGGCATCTACATGTATGTAGTTACCACACAAACATCAAAACTGCTGTCAGAAATACCCTGCTCCATCGGAAGGTGCGCTGTTGGAGGCCTCACTTATAGATTTGGAACTGAATGAAATGGTATGAACTTAATGCACTTGTCCATTAGTTATGACTAAAAAGGTTGGGGTTGGTGAATTCAGGAGCGAGTGAATTTTCAACATCACGATGAATAATAATTCTTGAACAGCCTTTCCAGCCCTGAAAAATTAATTTTGCATATATGGAGTCTCACTCCCTCAGAAGAAAATTTGTGTTGGGAGATTCCATTTTTTCATACTCTTTCTGTCTCTCTCTCTCTCCCTTAATCCCATCTGTGTTTTACAAGCTTTATTTTGCTTTATGTACTTAATTCAAATCTAACTTATATTTCCTTCTTTATACTATCATGGCTCAAATGATGCGAGTGTCAGTAAAGATTTTTCAACTTGGTTGGTTTAAGAGACATGCTGTTCCTTTGTCTGCTCATAGATGCAGAGTACAGGGGAGTGTGCAGGATCAGATGCCAGATTAGTGCAAGTCTCTGTTCTGGAGTCGAAGAAAATTTGAAGGTAGCCATTAATGAAGTGAGTGTTGTTCCTTCGCCACTGGCTGCAAAATCCAAAATATTAAATCACAGAATCCCTACAGCGCAGAAGAGGCCATTCAACCCATCGATTGTGCTCTGACTCTCTGACAGCGTATTTTATCCAGGCCCTCTTCCCCACCCTATCCCTGTAATCCCATTTATCATGGCTAATCCATCTAACCTACACATCTTGGGACACTAAAGAACAATTTAGCATGGCCAATCCACCTAACCTGCACATCTTTGAGCTGTGGGAGGAAACCCCCACAGACATGGTGAAAACGGGCAAACTCCACACAGACAGTCACCCAAGGCCGGAATTGAACCCCAATCTCCGATCTGTGAGGCAACAGTGCTAACCACTGTGTAACCTTGCCGCCCCAAAGGTTTAATTTGTTTCTTTCTTTTTCTTCCAGCTCTCTTTTGGTGTCCCTCCCGTCCCCATGAGGGCAGACTTTGGCTTTGGCCACCTTTTAAACAAGGCAGATCAAATTATGGAGAAACAGAGAGCTATTAATCATCTTGCAAATTATCCTCTCAATCTGACAAAGTGCCTTCCCCAATAATCCCTTTTGGGGAACTACAAGGACTGAACCAAGTTCAGCATGGCAGCTGGGGGTACTAAAATTCAATTAACTTTCTGGAATTGAAAGTTAGTCTCAGTATTGTTGACCATGAAACAATCATTGCTTTTTATTAAAACCCATCTGATTCATTCATGTCCTTTCTGGAAGGAAAGCTGCTATCCTTACCTGATCTGATCTATGTGCGACTCCAGGACCACAGCAATGCAATTGACTCTGAACTGTTCTCTGAAATGGCTGAACAATCCACTCAGTTCAAGAGCAATTAAGAATGGGCATCAAATGCCAGCCTTACCAATGATGGCCACAGCCCACATACTCAGTGTTGCCTACCAGGGTGCTGATATAAACTGTTTTTAAAGATAACTTTTTCATTTCCTCTGTTGGACTTTTGCCAATATCAGATATCAAATTTCTGGACTCCAAATATCTTGTTGCAGTACAGATTCATCACTTGATAAATTAAATTGCCTTTAACAGATGCAATTTAATATTGTTTACATACACAAAATGCAGTTGTTGGCATCCTTTTACTACCAAGCTAACAGAATAAGGTGCAGTTAGTTCTTTACATGTATCAGATGTCATCTAATACCCATAACCTTTAGTAATGGCTGCTCGTTTGTTCCCAGGTTCATAATGGATTCCTTTATATAAATGAAATATGAAGCATTAACATAAGGTTCCTGATGCTCTGATTACACATAGTATGTAACTCCACCTTTTTAAAGTCCATAATCAGTTAGGAGATGAAAAGGAATTGGAGCAAATAACTAAGAGTTAAACGTTTCAAAGATTGTTTCAAATAAAAGTCCATTATGCAGCTTTTGGTCAGCCATGAGTGTGATTCCTACAAAAACCTGTCAAAACGTTTAACAATTTCTAAACAGAATTTCTCCGACAGAAAAAGCTGAAAATTCTCAGCAGGTCAGGCAGTATCTGTGGAGAGACACAGGGTTAATGTTTCAAGTCGGCAACCTTTCATTAAACTTGTTCTGATGAAAGCTCATCAATCTGAAATATTAACTCTTGTTTCTCTCTTCACTGATGCTGCCTGGCCTGCTGAATATTCCCAGCATTTTCTGTTATCATTTCAGATTTCCAGCACCTGCAGTACTTTGCTTTTGCACTTGTGTTTGTTCGACAGGGCGTGAACATGTCTGAGGATATACCTATCCCACTCAAATCCAGGATGGTGAGGCGTACATCGAAGGTTAAGTGGGTGGAGAGGTTTGGGGGGTAGTTTCGGGGCAGGGAGGCGCCAAGTCTGTATTGTTGGAATTCAACCAGCTAAAACCACAAATGTCGATAATACAGAACAATAATAAAACGAAAGAAAGACTTGCATTTATGTCGTGGTTTTTTATGACTGCCAGGTGCCTCAAAGCAATTACAGTCAATTAATTACTTTTGAAATGCCATTACTGTTGTAAAACATCATACACATCCACCAATTTTTTCACACAATAAACTCCCACAAACAGCGACGTGATTACGCCCACACAATCTATTTTTGTGATGTTGATTGAGGAATAAATATTGACCAGACGCGGGGACAACTTCCCTACTGCAAGATAATGCCACAGGATCCATTACATCCATCACACCAGACAGGTTTGGTGCAATATCCCAACTGAAAGATGACATGTCCAACAGTACAGCACACCATCAGTATTACCCTGGAGTGTCAGTCTTGATCATAGAAATCATAGAAACCCTACAGTGCAGAAGGAGGCCATTCGGCCCATCGAGTCTGCACCGACCACAATCCCACCCAGGCCCTACCCCCACATATTTACCCGCTAATCCCACTAACCTATGCATCTCAGAACTCTAAGGGGCAATTTTTAACCTGGCCAATCAACCTAACCTGCACATCTTTGATGTTTGTGCCCAGGTCCTTGAGTGGGACTCGAACCCAGAACTTTGCGATTCAAAGCCATATTTACAGCAATAATCTTCCCCTTGTTTGGCCAGCTCGTGCTCTGAGGTTTAAATCTTTGCTAAATGGGCAGGAAATGGCAGGGTATCTTTCTTGAGCAGAACAATAAGTAGCACATCACACCAGGAAACGTATGAGTTCATGGCCACTATTCTCTTGACCACAGCATTGGTCATACAATATGTCTATTAAATAATAGTCCTACCATATATAGGTACATAACTTCAGTGGCAGTTGTTTGCTGCAACCCTGTCACAGAAGGCACCAAATGCTGGACACATGAGCATGTGTTCTCAAACGCAGCCTTCAGGTAATACCTTCAGCAACTGTTATTCCAAGCCTCAGCCTTTCCACATCAACAGTACAAGTCTTAGGTGGACTGCACTGAAGACACCATTGGAGAGCCTGCTATTCTGTTCCATTGAGCCTCTGTTCGAATATGGAGCAATGGAGCACCACCTTTCCTTCCAGCTCACTAATTTTAAGATGTCAAGGCTCATGATCATTTTCCTCCTTAGTTATCTGCTGGTGAATCTCTTCAAGTTCTTCAAGTGAGATGTCCTCTAATTGTGTACAAGTTAAAAATTAAGGCATTTTCATTTTGTGTTCGGTGCAAAACACCATTAACTATTGGTTAAGCAAACAGCAGAGAATAGACAGATTAGAGTGCTGGTTTTGAAACAAATTATAAAAATGACTTGAAAAACAAAAAGTCTCATCATGAAACTGGCCTTTTCCATTAACATTCCTTGAGCACGGGAAATTAATTACTATGCTGTAATTGAAGTGGCCAGTAACAGATGGGTAGTTCATTAAATGTCAAACTTAGAATTGCTTTGTTCATTTGTTACAATAATTTTGCCTACACAACTGATCTGCAGAAAAGGCACTGGAGAACAAGTGAGTTGTTTGGTTGCCACAACTGACCTTGAAAAGATGTATTTCATCCCATAAATGCAGCTCCAATAGCAATTAAATTGTTTTAATGGATGCTTTTAGTTAATTATTATAAATGGTTAAAAAACAGAAGCACCATTTGTTAGTGCCATAATGAGTGAAAGTTACAAAACAATCTCTTCCCATGTCATGGAAATGAATCAAATGGCATTCTTTCATTCAAGCCACGGCAGCGAATAAAAACATCAAATTATTTTTTTAAATAATTAATTAATTGCACTCAACAGGTATAAAGACCACAGTAAGTGAAACCCTTTTAAATGACATTACTGTTACGGAAAACAAATATTCCTTATATCCAGATGTTGTGTTCAAAGCAAACACTATGGAACGCAAAAGAAAATAATTGGTACCTGGACAAATATTAAGTTTAAACGAACATTTTCTGTCCCAAGATACTTAATTTGATTCGAGCCAAAGAAATAAAATTCACTGCTGAACAGATCATTTTCCTCTCAGTTTATGAGTCCTAATATAGAAATTTAATTTATTTGAAAGCATATTAAAATGAACAATATAACCAGGCTACTAATTATCTCTCCCAAGCTGACAACCTACTCTGGGCTTTTATATGGGGCATTAAACCGAGGTTGCGTCCGCACTCTCAGGCAGGTGAAAAAAAGGATGTCACGGCAGAAAGAGTCCTCCTGCTTCTGATATTGACTTGGAAAGTATTTATCCCTCCACTAACAAATCACAATCAGATTATTTTGTCATGTACCTCACTGTTGTTCGTGGAGCCTTGCTGAGTGGAAATTGATGCAATATTTCTGTACATTACGCAGTGACTACATTTTTAAAAAAAACGTCACTTGCTTTAAAACTGTTTTGGGGACATCGTAGGTTACAAACAGCTATATACTGTAAATTCAAGTCCTTTCCTTTTAAGATGTTGACAATTTGATTTCTCCCCCCTCTTCCTCATTGTGCTAGTGTAAGCCACATGATGCCAGAGACTAAAGAAAGTGCCTAATTCCTAAGCACAGTGCACCATGTTGCAAAATTCACAGATAAATCCTAGAAGAGAGAAATAGCAACTTTTCATTAACCACATTCATAAGCAAATCGTTGGCTTGAATCACTTTGCGGCATTCTGAGGATTAGGTAAGTGCTACAGGTGCAAATTATTTTGTTTGTTTTCTGCTAAGAACTTTATTAGCTGTGTTGGCTTTCTCAGTCAGCCATGGTGTAAAACACCTTCGTCTTCCAGTCACATTACTTAGAGCTACAAAGAAAAATTCAATGGCGACAGCAAGGCACCATCTTCTCTGGAGGAAACGCTGAAAAGACAGTCTGAATAAAGAAAGAGTATTGGCCAATCTCTGAAACAGTGGAAAGACTGACAGCTTCATCCAAAGTCTTTCTTCTAGCACATTCCCAAGCATTAGATACGCTACGCACAACAGACTGGGATGATGCAGTGTATTTCATCACCATATTCCTGCTTATCATCAATATTTACGCAGTTTCAGAATACGAGAGTAACAGATGTTTTCATTTTTGTTTCGACAACAATTATGAATTTTAAAATTGAGGCAAGGGCACACAAACCTCTGATCTCTACATTTGTGGTTATGCTAAGACATCAAAATTCTTAATACAGTGGCAACACCTCATTTAGCTTAGATTTCTCTGTAATTTGACCCAGTCTTTAATGATATATGCCATATAATGAAAGACTTGTGCAGTCATAAAAGCATACACCGCAACAGTTAATGGCTCAACTAGTTCTTGTTCATACAGAAAGTGCTCCAAAATGCACCCAAGGAAAGCTACAAAAACACACAAATCAAAACAGATAGGAAAACTGTATTCTCTAAAAACTGGGTGGAACAAAAGAGACAGAAGGGAAAGCCTCATTTGACTTGTTTCAGTCACAGTTTACCCCAAAATACAGCTGGCATCTTTCAAACTAAAAATACATTTGGTGATATGACAATTTCGGCAAAGATTGAAATATTCAATCAAATCTTCTCACTAAACCTTTGTGTAATTATTGCAGTGCTAAATTACATTTGTTATTGATAATAAGAATCATTCTCGTACAAGTTCAAAATGAAGTCTCTGACTTTTCTACCCCACCCATTTCAAATTTCTCCTGGGAACAGTTTCAGTCATTGACAGAAACCTTCAGAGTGCCGAAGCCAAACAGACAACCTTTACCATGCCAGCTTAGACAGTGGGAGGTTGTTGGATAAAATTGAGTTCTTTATGGACAACAGGCTTTTAATTTTGATTTTTTGCTGCAAGGATCATCATTATGTTTTCAACATTGCATTATTTTGATTTTTAAAAATATTTGAGTTTTTTAAATTATTTGCACATATTTTGGGGAGATGAGGTGGGGTAGAGGAGCACACTACAGGTCTGGCTTTAAATGTACTAAAACAAACAGCCAATTTTTATCTACTAAGTCAATGGAAATAAAACCATCAAGTGGCATATTTACATAGTTCAGCAGAATACAAACTGGGAAACTAGAGCACATGAAAATTAGGTTTACAACGACAGATTTTTAAAAGAAATCACAAGGAATGTGTGTGTCCCTGGGAGGTAACAAGTGAAACTGAAGTTTATAATAGGAGCCTGTCTGGATATACCGCTTTTGGCTAAAAGTAGTAGCAGGTCTAACCTAGGCTGACACCTCAATACAATGCGCTGCACTGCTGCATGTGTCATCTTTCAGATGAAGGGTGAAAATAAAACAGTCTGGCTGTGGAGATGGGCAAAGATGACACAACAAAAAGAGGCAAGGGTTCTCTGTGCGCTGGCCAGCATTTCTCCTTTTAACCAAAAAAACCCCACAACAGGCCGTCTATCATTTGTCTGATCTTACTTTGTGCAAATTAATTGCCAACGTAAAACATTAACTACAACGCAAAATGTATTTCATTGAAAATGAAATGTGTTAGGATGCTTCGAAGATGTAACAAGGATCTATAAAACAAGGCATGCTGGGAAGATCAGAGGTTGACCAAGCCACATCTCTTATTTTCCTGCCAGCCAAAGTTGCTGGTCATGGCACATCTACCCGAGAACAGCTTTCTCCTCAAATTCCAGATCAGCTGGAAAGCAGAGCTTTACCATTTCTTGCCTGTAGCTAATATGCAATGTCAGACAGCACTGCCAATCATTTTGAAGATGAAGTCATGTTGTCTTTTATATTCCCAAGTTATTGCAAACATGTGGCCCTGCTGCCCTATGGGAAAGATTCTCTGGAATGCCAAAGAAGGCAACTCCTCTCACCTTTACCTCAAGCAGAATAATGCGCACTTCACCAACCAAGACATCAAAAGGGCACGGATGGGCGTATCAATCGTTTCCCAAACTCACTATCATGATTCCACATTGGGATTTCACGCTCTCAATTTTTTCTTGATATGTCTGTTCCCTGCACTCTCGACTGAATCTTGAAAAAGGCTGACAATGGCTTCAAGTATTTTCTGAACCTTAAAATCTGTAAGAAATGTTTTTGCCTACATGGCCAATTAAAATTTCACTGACCCAATTTTCTAAGCACCCCATGATGCTAACTTTCTGTACAAAGCTAAAGCTGCACTGATAACTACTGAATTAAGCTGACCCAAGAAAAAAAACACATGAGGTCAGTACACTATTCTCCTGGCCAGATTTGTACTGAAATTTGGTCACTCTCGACAGAACTTTCCCGTCGTCTGAAAATGTACCAGATGGTTATATCTAGGAAGGCTAGAACAAATGATGTGTTTGTAGTGAGTGTTTTGAGCCTCCTGAAGAGATCTCACACCTCAGGGCTTTATTGCACTTGTTAATTCTACGAAGTGTGCAGCATACTGCCAGTTTTGTGTTGCAAAGTGTCTAAAATCAGATTGTACTGATGAAAAAGTGGCATTATAAATGTAATCTCAAGAGACTGAAATCAATGTTCACCATAGAACTAGACATAAATCCAAATCAAGCAGTACCTGTGAGTTTTATTTTAGACAGTCTCGCATAGATCCCTGGGAGATCCGATAACTGCACTTTCGCCTCTTTCCACTGCTTTGCCTCCCTGAAGTCTTGGGAAGTAATTTTATCCTTAGCTGCCCCAGCCATTGCTGTCTTCTCTGTTGTGTTGTCTTCATTTTCTTGAAGACTGGACGGATGTGGCATAATTGCAGGAATTTGTTGTACTGATCGGAGGACAGTTTCATCGTTGATCAGAGGTTGTTTCCCTTGAAAAGATGATGCTGATGGTTCAGCTTTGGGTTTTGCATGCTGGTACAATCCTTTATTAACTTTGGTTACGTACTGCAAGAGAAAGGAATAATAAAGTGAGTCTTAATTTGGACAGAAATACATTTGCGTTTTAGGCATTTATATTGGAATAAGAATAAGTAAATTAAATTTATAGTGGATTACTTTTAAGTGCTGGTTGACTTTTCAAATTGAAAACGTATTCTACTCAATCTAAAATGGTGTTGTATTCAGCTTTCAATGGTTGCAACTTGATCCCAAATTACATAGAATTTAAGTTACTCTTAGCAATTTACTTTTAAATAAAGCAACATGTAAAATGCTGAGGATACATATTGGGGGCTACATTCAACGCTATAATTATACACCCAATGGACTCGTTTTATGTTTCATTTTGAAACAAAGACTATTATTTTTAACACAACAGTGTCACATCTACTACATGTCAAGGGCTGCTTGAACCTTCTAGGAAACTAAAACTGAAGAGAATTACAGGGATTCAAAGTGGCCAATTTTACTGGCTGCACACAAATATTGAGCCTATTACAGCAAATATCAGCCTAATGCATCTGGTGGAACAGGAGAAAATTTCACAGAAAATCTTGACTTAATTTGTGCTTTTTGGGGAAACAATTTTTCCTTTAAAAGAAGCATCCGCTCAATTAAAATGCATTTTTATCCATACTATTCTCTTATTTCTGAAACTTGAATACAAATCTCTACAGCATTTTGTGACTAGTATCACATACACACTTGAATACGCCAACCAAAGGTCGGGAGAGAATTGAAACACTTGCACCCTTTCCTTTATCGCCTGTAATCACTGTCTGTTGAAAAGAAAGTGTGCGTGTTTCTTCACCTCACTGAGTGTGCCTGGCCAATTTAAATAATAGCAGCAAGCTGTGGTGGGTTAAATAAATAGGGTTATTTATTCACATATTCACCCCAAAAATCTAAATGTTACGTCACATGGGGAGGTGATGGCCTCATGGTATTGTCGCTAGACTATTAATCCAGAAACTCAGTTAATACTCTGAGGACCTAGGTTCAAATCCCGCCACGGCAGATGGTGGAATTTGAATTCAATAAAATATATCTGGAATTAAGAATCAACTGATGACCCTGAAACCATTATTGTTGATTGTCAGAATAACCCATCTGGTTCACCAATGTCCTTGAGAGAAGGAAATCTGCCGTCCTTCCCTGGTCTGGCCTACATGTGACTCCAGAGTGGTTAACTCTCACCTGCCCACCTAAATGCAGGCCAGCCAGTGATGCCCATGCCCCATGAATGAATTAAAAAAACTCTCATACATTCCAGCAAGATACAGTTCAAGAGAATAGTACACTTTTACCAACTACAACCAAAGGAACACATCTGAAGAAAATCTTTGTGGGCCTGTTAAAAAATGGTGTTTCCCTCCTGAAGGTAATGCTATGACCTTAGTTGGTGTTACTTCTGGACAAGAAGATCTCAGAATGGAACCCTGACTCGGAAGACCATAATGTTTTACTTGAAGAAAACACGAAGGAAAGAGTCACTGGACTGCTTATTAGTTTTTAATAACAAGAAATAACATTTTAGCCAGAATTCTCCGCCCTTGCCCACAGCTGGGATTCTCCAGACCCGCTGTAGTGAATGCAGGTTTGACTGAATGCCAAACTCTGTTCTTGCTGGCAGTGGTAGTGGGGCATGCAAGACCAGAGACATCCAGCCTTAAAGATTAACAGTTTGATTATAATAGAAAACTCATTAACTCCCTCTTAGCTTCACAAATGCATAGTTTTCAGAGATAACACCCCACTCTGAAACCAAATGGCCTTTGTCACTCAACCGATCTTACGTGGATTTCTTCACAAAATCCCCACAGAGGATTGTCACATTGAGTGTTTCCAAACTCCATTCCCAAAAAGATGCATTTTAAAATCTTCTTTCGAACAATACTTTTTATCAGTTATTTTCATCAAGCATCCACTCCAGGTTTTCCAACTATCTTGTCAAACAATGCTTTCACTCCACTGTTTTAACATGGAATCCAGCTCCAGGTTTACCAACTACCCCAAACAAAACTTCCAGTCCACTTTTTAAACAAGGAATCCAGCTCTAGGTTTTCCATCATTCCTTTCAGGTTTCCTTTGCCTTAAATGCTTTCACACAAACTATGAAATCCAGTCACCAATTTCCACAATTACTTCAAATGATCTCTCACAATTGTAGTTAAGATCTCACAAGCCTTAGAACGACTTCAGATAGCTTTCTAGCATTGTAAGAGCCAACTTCTTTTCAGCTTTATCTGTGGCTTTACTGAACAGTAACCTGATGTCGCTCCAGTTTCCTCTGTTCCTTTACTTCAGGCTTCTTAGAAACTTTGCTTAATTTCTCTAGTTTCCTTAACTAGCTGTTCTTTAAGTTTCTGACACGGCTTTTCTTAAATATTACTATGGTATTAACTATGGTATAGCTTTTCTTCCAGCAAAGTTGAGAGAGATGTTCCCTCTCTTGCTTCCAGTAACCAATTGCTTGAATTCAGTTAAAATAAAACTGAAAAAAAAACTTCCCACCCTCAAGGTGTCTAAGCACTGGTTACTAAGCAATGGCTTTTTATTTCTCCCACCTTGTTTACTTCTCACGCCATAACATTCTCTCAGTACAATTGAAGCATAGTTTGAACTGACCAAATGCCCACACATACAAACACCTTTGTCTAACATGAATCTAACTAGAGTTCCACTCTTCTTGCACAGACCCACTAAATTAAACCCACTTAAATTAATAACTTATTTCCATTAATCAACATTACAAATTAAAATACCTTAAAACTATCTGTTTCCCTGACAGTGGATTCAAATGGCCAACTGTATACAAGAGTTGTTGCAGGATTCCCTTGAAGAGATAAATGTTCTGCAGGTCACAACATTAGGCTCTTGTAGTTTTCTATCAGGAGATCAAGTTTCTTTCAATGTGGGCTTAGATTAGCAATCAGACTGGGAGACCTTTTAGTTGGAACAGTCTCCAGGTTTAAAAAGGTGTGGGTCTGCTGCCTTTTCTGTTGACGTCTTGCAGCTGGGTGGTGTGTGGACTGACTGACTTCTCTCTGGTTCTTGGAGCAATAAAGGACTTGGTATCATTAGTGAAGTTTTAGTCACATGATGGCAAGTTTCTGCACCTTCCAGTGTCCACATAATTGATTGCAGCCAGGGTGCTTGAAGTACAATGGTGGTATGGTTGGTAATCCATCAACATACCAGCTATGATTAACTAGAAGACCTCATTTGATATTGCATTCTCAGGGCTGCAATATGTCTGTCAGTCATTGTTTGTTAGATTTCTTCCATTGAACTGTTCAGGATGGTCCTTTAGCACCTGAGAAACCCATTTACATTTGATAACTTTCCAGAGGCAGTTTCAGACATGAGTTAATCCTTTGTCTGTGCCAAGTTGCAAAAGTCACCTGGCCCTTGACAGTCAACTTAACAATCTCGTTAGTGTCCATTTCCAAACAGTTCCAGAAAATTAATCAGAATAAGCCATGCCTTCACTGGTCCTGACATAAGATACAATTTAAAATTAGTTGACTTTTTGGCAAGGTCATCAAATCACTCCATTAACTGCACAGTGGTGAGATTTAATAAAGAATTGTACACCAAAAAATCAGGTCATCTTCCCCTGCTGATTCTAAACTCCTTGAAACAGAATAATTACAAGAACATTTCAATGTCTAACAACCGAATCACAAAAAGGAAGGAGAGTAAAAGAAAACAATGCAAAACATATGGTTTGAAAAGCTGTCTATTATCAAGATCAATGAGAGATTTTGGAAAGCATATAAATGATCCAACTTGTATTGTCACTAAACCACCCAGTTTGCACCACAATTGATACATCCTTGCAGCAAATGATTACAACCTTGAGGATGTTGCTAAAAAGCTGATGAGCGGAATCACAAATTCAGACATACCAAAGACTGGTGAATTCCAGCAAGCTTATATTTGCACCCAACTCAAATCAGATGCTACGTTGCAGACATTGAAGTGTACCCCAAAAAGGAAATGTATATGCAAACTTGTGTGGTAGGTAATTGGGTGTGGCAAACTTAGAGCCACTTTTAACCAAATTTGCTTTACAAAATCCTGAGTCTACAGTTAAATCTGTTGAAATATTTTTTTTTTAGATCTTTTGGCTATCAAACTGACATCAGCACTAAAAAACATAATGATGAAAGCAAATTACTGTGGATGCTGGAATCTGAGACAAAAACAGAAAAGGCTGGAAAAACTCAGCAGGCTTGACAGCATCTGTGGACAAAAGGAACAGTGCTCCAAAAGCTTGTGATTTCAAATAAACCTGTTGGACTTTAACCTGGTGTTGGGAGACTTCTTACTGTGCCCACCCCAGTCCAACACCAGCATCTCCACCTCATAGCATCTGTTGAGAGAGAATAGAGCTAACGCTTCAAGTCTGGATGACCCTTCATCAGAACTGGCTAAGAAGCAGCGAAGAAATCCAATGATACTCCTTCATTTTCATGAAATCTCAAGTCAGGTAACAGTATATGGCACGTACAGAGTAAAACTCCCTCTACTGTGCCCCATCAGTTAACAGCAATTCCTTTCTCTAACACTCTCCACCGTACCAGTAGGATTTTTTCTACTTTCTACACAAGTAATTCTTCTTGACCTTTTTCAGCAAGATTGCCAATTTAGTGCCAATCAGTGTTGAATTAGAGACAATTTTGTCCACTACGAACCTGATTACAAATACCTACTCATTCCATGTAGAGTCTTTTCATCTGGCCAGCAAGAAACATTTTCCACATCTTTCTATGTTGGATTTAAACCCAAGGTTTAGGAATCAAAAATACCAAATGGAAACTTACTGAGACATCTTTCCCTCAACAAATCTACATTTCAATAGTGCAAGTACTGAAGAAACTGAGCAACAATGGACTGTGGATTAATGCATTTCAGATCAAAGTACGGAACTGGAAAATTAATTCACACTCTTCATCATTTAAGTTTCATATTCCACAATTATCCTTCCCCATAATGCTCAGTAAACAGTCAATTCAAATTTCACATGTAAACTGGAGCACTCTCATTGGCAAAAGCAAATTTATGCAACCCGTACACTTCTGCTAATTGTCATCTATTTAGCTTTGTGCTAGCATTGAATTGATTCTATATGCAGAAGCAAATTGCATACAGATTTGCAAATTACAATTAATAAAAATGTGAAACAAAGCATTAACTTTCTTGGCAAACTGGCTATGTGCTTATTACAATTGGGCTACACTCAAAGTATCTTTTCCATATTTCCTTTCATAAAATATCACTTGGCCAACAAAACCAAGACTGAAATTATATGATAGAATTATTTAGCCACTTGTGTGAACAAGGCACACAAAGTAATGCCCAAGCATTTAACAGAAAGTAACAGAAAACAATGGGCTATTCAAGTGCTCAGAACTGCAGCTTCAAAACCAGTAACTTATCTGCAATACTAGATGAGACAATGATATTGTAAATACAGAAACAAAAGCAGAAAATGCTGGAGGAACTCAGCAGGTCTGACAGCATCTGTGGAGAGAGAATAGAGCCAATGTTTTGAGTCTGGATGACCCTTTTGGTCATCCAGACTCAATGTTGGCTCTATTCACTCTCCACAGATGCTGTCAAACCTGCTGAATTTCTCCAGCATTTTCTGTTTTTGTTTCAGATTCCAGCATCCGTAGTATTTTGCCTTTATGTTAGTTGCAAAAACAGAAGACTGGTGATTTGCCATGCAAGTTACCAATGAAAAGTTACCCATTATCAATCCCTTGCAGTCTGCAATGGCATTTCGAGAAGGACTGTCCCAAAAGATTATTCATATAAAAAAGTATTTGTATAAAAGATCTACAGTAGGCTCCTATATAGAACAATTGTAAGGAACAGAACAAGCATACAAGTTCTGATGAAGGGTCATTGATATTAACTCTGTTTTTCCCTCTGCAAAAAGCTGTCAGACCGGCTGAGTATTTCCAGCAATTTGTGTTTTTATTCCAGAATCCAGAGTATTTTGCTTTGCTAAGTACAGATCAGGGACTGCTCAACAAATAAGTTACCTTTTCAGTAGACTCAATAACTCTTAAGGAACAAATTCTTCCCAAACAATGCATTCCAGTGAAAAACCCTATGATGCACAGCACAGTTTCTGTCCTATATTTATTGTAGACGTTGTTGAATAGTATAAAGGTATCTCACTCAGCAAATTATTTGCTTGTTTCCATCAGACTTTGGAGTCTATCTGAATTGAAGTTTAAAGCACATTGATCCAGAACGTAATCCTCTCTAAGGGCTAGGTTTCATTGGGTGGTCAAGTCATTGGGTAGGAAAACCAGCCCGTCACAAATTGAGAAACCTATTTGCCTGCAGCAAACTTGTTCTTGGAATGGGATTTACTCAATTTTAATTTGAGAGTTTATATTAAGCCACTATGAAAAATGCAGCACTTCTTGCTGGAAGTCATAAAGAAATCACAGACATGACGCTGAATAATCTTCAGCTTTAGATTTTCTCCTCAATAGTCAATCTTCAGATAATTTTGATGTATGGGTTAAAATATTAGTGTTATTATCTGCAGTGGCAAACCTTATTTAAGAACAAAGAGCCATCAAGCCTAGCTAAGGTGCCCTTTATTGATAGGGCAACCATATAAAATGGTCAATGATATTTCAGGTCAGTGAAGAACTCTGGCGCATCCTGAGAATACAAAAGGTGCTTTTGCCCACGGAAACGGCCAGTTTGCTAGTAAATCTAACCAGTAGATTTTATTTCCTGCAGAATAAATTCAATCAATATGCCCAAAATTACATTTCTGTAAAAACAGGGACAGAGAGTATTTTTTGAAATACGCACATCTGCAGCAGATTAGAAAAGACTATGCTAATTTGAGTCAAAACGTGGAGGGGGCGACAGGAAAGGAAGAGGTTATCTGCCACGTGGGACATATTGTCCCTCAAGATCGGTTTTCCTCCTGTGGAATAATTTCACCAAGGATGGTCAGGCCAGCAGCAACATTCAATGAATTCGTAACAGCTTGAACTTCACTTGCTTCCTCACTCTGCTGCCGTCTCACCTGACTCTCAGCTAACCTTTCATTGCTGACTTAAAATGAAGGAGAGCCAGAGTGGGAAGATACAGGAAGGGATTAAAAAGTCTGCAAAGGGATATCAGCCATTTGAAGATCATGACCCTAGAGAATTGTAGCCATAGCGGATAGGAACACATTGGTTGGAATGAGAAGCAATGAAAAATGTATTTGTGGATGTCCGTCAAAATATAGAGAGAGCATTTGGTTGATAGAGACTACATTTACAAGTGTTGGAGTTGTTTCAAGGTGTTTGCGAGGTCATCTTGCATCTGGATACAGCCCATCTAATGCACAGCTAAAGAGAAAAAAATTACATCAATCTGGGCTAAATTGGTTCATCATTACAAAGAGCTATTGATAGTTATGTAAAATTAGACTTTTTTGTCTGTCACTCCTCTATTTTCACCAAAACGCAGCATGCAAGAATTTATCCAAATCACTGGGAGTTTGGGGTGTGCATTGCTTGAGATTTCTACTATTACAGTGATCAAAGAAAATATCGATTAAATAGCAGCCCCATGCAATTAATTCACAAAATCACTGAAGTATTGGTCTTTGTTGAATTTTTCTGAACATGAGTGAAAGCAAAGTTGTAAAAACATTAAAGTCCCCATATGTTTAATTAAAAAACTATTAGATATTTCTCAGTCCTCAAAGGGTTTACATTTTTCTCAAATGCAAACATGTCATGCAATGAAAATAATAATTAAAAATGATTACTTGCATAAAACAGGTTACATAATGTAGGTGGGTTTGTTTACTTCAAATCTCAAATATAGCCTTGTCGTGGTAAAACATAAGCTTCTTAAATAATAAAGTGAAATTCAAAGTTCTTGCTTAAAAGCCAGAGGTGAAACACAAACTATTACTGTACAACACATTTTCTAACAATTTACAGGTCAAAACATGACAGCACCAGTTTTGTCTTTATGCTTCGGACAGAGCAGCTGTCACTCAATCCTCCCATTAATTATCTCAGTCCAGAGAAGGGACAAAATACTATCTCCTACTGATCTGATAACTTGAGAGGCAAAGTCTTGATTTATAGGTACCTAAAATACTTCATATATTTGTTTGGAAACCCACTATGGCATTTTATATTTCTCAATGCGTGAGCTGAAAGGAACTCATTTTGTAAAGTTTTTAGGAAAGGTGGGGTACAACTGACCAAGGCAAGTTAGCAAGAAACAGATTATTTTCCCTCTCCAAAGTCCTTCAACTTATTGTTACTGCCAAAATCTTTGCCTTTTTTCTGCAACTCCTCTCAAGTGTCTTCAACTAGATTTCTGCTGCTAACCAAGTCACAAACAATATTCCCTCAGACTATGACCTTGGTGCTTTATGCTAAATGAAGCCTTTGGTACAGTTTGGCCACATCATCCTCTTGTCAGCATCCATCTTGGTCGGACTGCCATCGCTTGGTTCCACTTTTACCTATTCAAATCAGAACCAAGGCATCTCCAGCAATAGTTTCTTTTCCCATTCCTGCACTATTACATCTGGTGCTCCCTAAGAATCGTTCTTTGCTCCCCTCATTCACATCTTCATGCCGTAGGATTCAACATGCATGTCATCAAACTTCACCACATCTTGACACTTCGACTGCCTCTTTGCGAGACTCCTTGAAGAGCCATAATTTCCTCCTACCAAACATTGGGAAGACAGAAGCCATTTTCTTCCGTCTCTGCCACAATCCTTTACCTTTATTAACTTCATCCCTGCCCAGTCATTGTTTCAAGCTGGACATGTATCCCTTCAATCCCATGTGTCCATTCAACCCCAAACTCAGCAATATAATGCAATCATTCTTTCCGTCACAATGACCACCTACGTTGTCAACTTTACCCATCCTAAGTACATCTGTTTCCAATAGCAACATCCATTCCTTAGTCATCTTCAGACTTGGCTATTCCAATGCTCTCCTGGTCAAATTCCCATCCACCATAAACTTCAGTTCATTTAAAGCTCTGATACTGTATCAAATCCCACATCAAGGCCTACTTACCTATTAACAATGTTGTCAGTAACCCATCTGGGCTTAAAATTCCCATTGTCACGTTTAAATTCCTTTGTCACCTGACCCCTTCCAATCACTGTAAAAACCTCTAGTCCTACATCGATCCACAACTCAACACTCCATATATCTGACCCTGGCATCATTGTGCATAATTCCTTCCCTTTGCCTTACCACTGACAATTGTGCCTTCAGTTGCTTTGATCCCATATTCTGGAACTTCCCCTCAGCCAATTTTCCTCTTCCTTAAGAAGCTCTTAAAAAACGTTTTGATCATCCCCACTAATATTTTTTTCTTTGCTGGGCATGGACTGCAGTGCTCAAGACGACAACCCACCACCATCTTCTCAAGGGCAATTAGGAGTGGGCAATAAATGCTGGCCTAGCTAGCGACACCAAAAATCACCTGGAAGAATGCTGAAAATCAGGGCGTGCTATTAACTAAGTGATTCCTACCACGAGACAGGTTTACCTTGAAAAACTGTTACAATGAGAAAAATAATGGAGTTGTGTTCATTCAATACCTTTCATGTTCCAAAATGCTTATCAACAGCTCGCATTAACATGGCATCTTTAACATCGTAAAACCACCTCAGTGTTTACAAAGGAAGGTGACTAAACAAATCTCACTCTGTGCCACGTTGAAGCCACCCTGAAATATATTCCCAAGCCATGGAGGTAATTTGACTTACATGGGAAATGCCGCAGGGTGACACTTGAAAAGTCTAACTGTATATTTGGAATTACCAACTTAAGTATCCAATAAAATCTACATGCCTTGTAATGACTAATATTTTCATCAAACAGACGACCAAAAGAGATTACATTTGCAAGTTGCGAGGACACAGCTGAAATTTACAATCAAGTTGCTTCAAGTCAGAATTCTGATCAGGTAACCAAGTTTACTCAGTATGTTCAAAATAACTTTTTAAAAAAAACTTCCATCCCAATTGTCATGTTATTTATTATTTGTTCACATACAATGGTCAACCAGAAAAATTGCAGCACAAAAGTATGCAGTTGATGGACGTAAGAATTATATTATCAGCAATTACCGACTGCCCAGTTAGGATTTGAAATAAGAGCAATCCACCACACCATCAACTATTTGAATACCATATACATCATTTGTTCACGCACTAAATCACGACATGAAAGACTTAGAACACATGTAGGCAACCACGATAAAAGGCTTTACTTCTCTTCTGACCTAACTAGCTAATATTTTAAATTAATCACAACATAAACTGAATCATTTAAGCTTAAAGTGGGAGACCTGGTGCACAACTCAGTTATTAAACAATAACGCCTACTTGATACCTAATGCAGCATATAGTTAATCCTCCTGGAATGTGGCAAGGGAGAAAATAGGAAGCGACACTGCTGCTATTGCCACAGGCACAAACATTTAGCATGTTCCCAGCCTCTGCAGCAGTAAATGAGCCTAGAATAGAAGTACTGTTTAGATTTGAGAGACAAAGAGGTACTGACAACGCAAAGGAGAAGGGATAAGAGAGGGGGAAGCAAGAGAGGATGACTGTCAACAAGAAAAATTAAAGAAACAGGGAATAAGAAACAAAGGGAACAAGTATGAGAACAGCTGGAATTAGTGCATGTTGAAATTGATGAGCTAGATTTCAAGGTTATTGTCTGGTATACTGTACCACAGTAGGAATTTCAGCAAGCTTAACGGTACACGCGATTGACAGAGACCCATTGTTCCCTGACACTGCTACAATTACCTGGTCAGTACTATTCATTTCCAATCTTCAGTTATGATTGGGCCCTGCACAGCACAAAATATGAAAGACTACGAGAGTTTCACATTAACAGTTATGTGGGTAAAAGTCATAGTTGTTACTTCAAGCTGAACTAAGAGAAATAGTTGTTTCCCCTAAATTTTAATGGAAAAAACCTAGAGCACAATAACGTTTGGTGAAAGCCCTCCCCCCACTATCAATGCAAGGTTATATAGTTTAAAAATTGCTGTTAAAAATGTACCTGCTTCAAGTTTGATGTTCAGCTTCAGACTTTCACATGAGGCTGTAAACTTTGCACTTCTGGCGGCATGGTGGCATAGTAGTTAGCACTGCTGCCTCACAGCGCCAAGGGCCTGGGTTCGATTCCCAGCTTGGGTCACTGTCTGTGCGGAGTCTGCACGTTCTCCCTGTGTCTGCGTGGGTTTCCCCCGGGTGCTCTGATTTCCTCCCACAGTCCGAAAGACGTGCTGGTTAGGTGCATTAGCCATGCTAAATTCTCCTCAGTGTACCCGAACAGGCGCCGGAGTGTGGCGACTAGAGGATTTTCACAGTAACTTCATCGCAGTGTTAATGTAAGCCTATTTGTGATACTAATAAATAAACTTAAACTGCCTTTGAGTTTTCATCTGAAATTTACTGTTGCAGTTTTAAGATACTTCCATCCAAACCACTTGATAACATACAGTAGAACACACATCTATTGCTGCAGAATTCTAGCAGCTCTGCATGTTGATATGGTGGGTCACCAAACCATTTTCTTTTCCAGGTCTTGAGATTTGAAAGGTTGGCTACAGCTGATTTACAGAAGAGTTTCATTCATAGAATCCCTACAGCCCATCGAGTCTGCGCCAACCACAATCCCACCCAGGCCCTATTCCCGTAACTCCAAATATTTACACTGCTAATTCCCCTGACACTAGGGTCAATTTAGCATGACCAATCAACCTAATCCGCACATCTTTCAGACTATGGGAGGAAACTGGAGCACCCAGAGGAAACCCATGCAGACACGGAGAGAATGTCACTCCACAGAGACAGTGACTCAAGGCCGGAGTTGAACCCGGGTCCCTGGCGCTGTGGGGCAACAGTTCATTGGCATAAGAACCGCGGCAGTTTCTGTGTTTCAGATCACGGCCTCTGAAAAAGGCTGAGGGAATAGGGAAGAAAATGCAACTTGGAATCAAGTGGCCAGGAATGAAACTGGCAATAAAATCCTTTCGAGAGTCAGTGTTGAGAGTAAGTGCACATTTTTCTGTGTTTGTGCTAAACTTGTGGACACACCAACAGGAACCAATCCAAGATGGAGCAATGACAAGTGTCAATGATCAATCGTCAAAATCAGGATAGGAGTTTTTCTGTGCACAAATCTTTCCTCACAAGCAGTGGTGAACCAATGTGTTACTACCACGGAATGGAAACACAAAAGGAAGAAGTGGGTTGGTTACAAAGAGAGCACGGTTTCTTGGTTTGCTTATAAAATTGATGTTAAAATAGCTCAACTTAACAAACTTTATGAGGTTTGCTTTGCTGTCTGGACTCTGTACAAGAGTTGTTCAATGGAGGAACTTGAAAAGGAGATACTTCAAAAATATTTGAGGGAGCCAGTCCACTGAAACATGCCCTGAATAGTTTCCTTTGCATTGTTAAAGAAATTAGGACTTTTCTGGGAGATCAATCAGTCTCAAATTGAAGATAACACTATCTATCCAAGATAACAGAGCAGTCAATGTGAATTTTTCACATCGGGAATTCAACTTCTCCTGAAAACTGTTGTCTTTAGTCTTCCTTTATTTCTGATTCAGGATGCCTGCCTTTCTTCACCTGACTAGTCAGGTGCTTGTTTATTATAGGTACAGTAAAACCTTCAGTGATTGGTCAAGCGACATCATTTATACCATTCAGTGCTAGAGAAATCCTAAAGAAAACCACAACTGAAATGTGTAAGGTTGCTTGGAAACTGGGAAAGTAAATTTACTTCCCTTCCACTTGCTTTATCGCCAACAGTATACTCAACCTTCCTTCCTACATGGACAAACTATACTAAAAATACACACATCTGCCCCAAAAATACACACATCATTAAACGCTCAAGATGCTTTTACTAACCTGGCATTTAGGAAGGGTAAAATGCTGAAATGTGAGCCATTCATGTTTGCCTGATCTGTAATGATGGACAATAACCTTTGGAAATTGCTTGATGATTGTTACTTTTTGAACAGTTTCGAAAACACACATACCCAACTGACCTAGGGAGATGGGGGAAAGAAAACAAACAGTTAAAAGCTGCAGGGCTTCAAGCTTTTTAAAAATTATTAGTGTCACAAGTCGGCTTGCATTAACACTGCAATCAAGTTACTGTGAAAATCCCCAGTCACCACTCTCCGGCGCCTGTTCGGGTACACTGAGGGAGAATTTAGCACGGCCAATGCATCTAACCAGTACGTCTTTCAGACAGTGGGAGGAAACCGGAGCACCTGGAGGAAATGGCGCAGACATGGGGAGAACGTGCAGACTCCACATAATGATCCAAGCCAGGAATTAAACCCTGATCGCTGGCACTGTGAAGCAGCGGTATTAAACACTGTGCCACCATGCCGCCCACAGCTGTAAAAAGAGTTAAACTATGCTATTCTTTTAGTCAAAAGAATGTACACTTGAGAATATAGAGTTAGACTTTTATTTAAGTTCAGAAAATACATAGTGCTTAAATATGCATGGTTTTCGCCATGTATTATTTCGAAGAGTGTCAATGTTTCCTTTCGTTAGACACACGTTATGTGTGTCATGAACTATAGATGGTTGAAAACATTTACCCACTGCTTTCCCATTGGGTTAAATGTTCTAGTGCGCTGGTTCTTGGTGCATAGAATCCTCACAGCCAGCTGTAATTCCAAAGTTAACATGACAAATTTGTTAATGCTTGCAGTCAGGAGGATCTGGAAATACAGGTCCTTCCTAGCTGCCAGCATAGCAAATGTGACAGGTTTACTTGGGATCGAGTGCCAACTTCACATGAATCAAACGCTGGAAGGTAGCAGCTAAGGAAAACCAATGTACAAGCAGAAACATCTCCATAACCTCTCCATCTGTCCATACCAGTCTGGACCTGCTACCCAATAACTTTTAGATAGCTCTCAAAGTCAAAAAGGTTTCTGTATAATTATAGTAATTTTAGGAGTATCATACTTTATAACTATTTTTAAACTTCAGAATCTCAGATTAATCTCTTTAATCTATTTTATACATTACATAAACAGTGATTAGCCTTAGGCCAACATACTTATTGATGCACAGCAGCCACTTAGTAACGTACACCTCAAGATTCATATGTTAAATGTACACAAGTTCTCCAGTGTAATTTTTTTTGCAATGTAACTTCTGAACTGATGTGATTTACGAAAGTATATGAAATATGAAACATTATGTGCTCTTTCTGGGAGAATTTCATCAGTTTAACATGGCTGTTCTCATTTGTCAATTGTGTCATTACATGCAGCAAATCCCAAATCATTCAAACCTCTGAGTTTACTGATCGTTGTATTGTATAAAAACGAATAAGTGATTAACACTAACTTTACACAACAGACATGATGCTACATACTCAACTCAAAAGAACCTGCAACTTGTTACTAAATAATCACAGATATCTGACCTATAAACATTCCATGAAGTTATCACCAGAAACCAGCCAACAAGCATCAGCTTTTGCTCCAACAAAAAAGGCTGCTCCATGTTGATATAATTACTCTTTCCAGGATTCCACACGCCTTTGCAAACTACGATACTGGCTACTGTGATGACCTTTGACCTGGAAGCAGTACAATAAATAAAACATAATTTTTTAAAATGTCTGTGGAATTTGTAATTGTTTTGAAAACTGTTTGAAAATCGCGTTTAAGAGTTTGATCAGTTGTAAAGGGATCGACTGGCATCTTCTTGAATAAAACAAAATACTGGTCCATGCAATCTGACAATTCTTGATCTGGAAGCAGTAAGCTAAGACAGTGTAGGCTCGATGGGCCGAACGGCCTCTTTCTGCACCGTAGGGACTCTATGGCACAAAAGCAGTGAAGCTCTCATACACTCCTTATTGAATCAGGATTGGGCCCCTGGTTTGATGGAATATGCTGGGCCAAAACTTGGACAGATTGTTGGCATATACAATTCTGTTGCTGTTTATGTCCCACAATGCCTGACGGATGTCCAATTTTGAGCTGTTCTGAATTTACCACATTTAGCGCAGTGGTAGTACCATATATCATGATGGAGGATGCCCCCAATGTGAAGACGGGACTTTAACTCCACAAAGACTGTACATTGGTCATACCAATCAATACTGTGGACAGTTACAAAGGCAGCAGGAAGATTGCTGAGGATGGAGTGGTTCAGATACCTGTCGCAGGGCAGTCTGGTAGATATGTTTCTTAGTTTTTCAAGTTTATTTGTAAGTGTCTCAAGTAGGCTTACATTAACATTGCAATGAAGTTACTGTGAAAATCCTCTAGTCACCACACTCTGGTGCCTCTTCAGGTACACTGAGGGAGAATTTAGCATGACTGATGCACCTAACCAGCACATCTTTCAGACTGTGGGAGGAAACCGGAGCACCCAGAGAGACCCATGCCGATGCAGGGAGAACGTGAGACTCCACACAGACAGTGGCCCAAGCCACAAAGTGAATCAGGTTCCCTGACACTGTCAGGCAGCAGTGCTAACCACAGTGCCACCATGCTTGACCAGCTTACTTAGTAGTGCTTCTTAGTGATGGACACTGAATAGCCCACCCAAGTACATTCTGTATCCCCCGGTGCTCCCTCCAAGTGTTCTCCAACATGAAGGAGCACTGATTCATCAGCTGAGGCAGGGTAGTAGCAAGGTTTCCTTGCCCGTGTTTGACCTGAAGCCATGGGACTTCATGAAGTCCAAAGTCAACGCTGGAAACTTCCAGGATTAATGTTCAAGCCACATTCTCCTCTCCCCAACTTTGGTACGAGAGATTATTAGATGCACGATAAATGGATTATAGCCTTGCAGATCACTGCCACTTACTGAATATTCTTCAATGTGATGAATTGCACAGATATTCATCCATGACAACCAGTCAAGGATTGAAGACTAATTAATAGAATTACTCATTAAATCAAATGTACATGATACCAAGTGGTATGATTTTAAAATGATGTTTCACTAAAACTATATTAAACATTCCCTTAAAACTATCTAATAGCGCAGGGACTTGCAAGCAAAACTGTGTTTGCTTAAAATATTAATTCAAGAATAAACAAATTATTATGCTGCAGCTCTAAGAAACATAATTTCATAAAAAGATGACCATCGAGTTGTGGTACGCCAAACCTTAATAAATACAAAACATTGCAAATAATTGCACGGAGTAAGAATTGTCCGGAAAACAGATGGTTATAATTTGGTTTGGTCCTGTATAAATATAATCTGTAACCAGTACAAAAAATGCCATTTTCATCCCAGTGACTTAATTCAATATGTGACAAGATAATCCATCTTCCATTTCAGACATTTCCCTTCCCTAAGAAAACATTAATTCAAGTAACCAATTAAGATATTTACACCTAATTTCCTTTCACAGAAAACTCAGAAATCATTAGACCATCGATGCATTACTTTGATGTCCTGCACATTTATCACAAAAAAAATCACTTAAACAACAATTTACCCAATTTTCCAGAACACTGATGCACTTGCTTTAATGCAAACGCATCAAAAAAGATTTCAAAGGGGATTTGTCTTGAATCTTACAAATGCAGCAGATCAATTTTCTCATTATTCATGCTCCACACAAATACTTAGCAGAAGCTCTCCACAAATACAGTATTTAATTCTGAGTGTCTATGTAGCCTTTTGGCACCAATTACACAGAGATGCTGGAAAACTGGGCATTCAAAAGTGATGTGGGAAATGAAAGGGCCGTCCGGCCATGATTAATTTGTTAACAGTACAATATTTAATCCAGCTATTCTAACTCCAATACTTCCAAATCAGAAACTCTGGAAAAATTAGTTTGAGAGGGGAAAATTTAACATATTGCTACATATTACTAAGATGCCTGGGAGCTGAGCCAGGACAGAAGGCTGCAGTTGTAAGTTCCCATTTTGCTGCTGTCTAACCCTATTTCCTTGGCAGCATATTACACGAGGACAGGAACAATATACTCAGCTATTCCCTTTCCCTGACTTTAGAACAGAGCAAGCGTCGGTAAAGCGGTGTTATCACATTCTCAGGACATCGCAAAGTGCTTCGCAGCACTTGGATTTATTTGTGAAGTGTAGTCACTATGTCAGTAAATGTCAATTTCGCATGTGCAAGTACCACAAGCAGCAAAGGAGATGAATGAGTGGTTAATTTGTTTCTGGCTGTGTTGTTGAAGGATGAAAGTTGGCCAAGACATACATCAGGAGAACTCGCTAACTCTTCAAGCAGTGCCAAGGGATACTTTACATGCACCTGAAAGGCCAGGCATGATCGCAGTTTAATGTCTCATCTAAAAGACAACAGACGCGAAAGTGATGTTATTTCAAGCTGTACGATTGGCAGTACTTCTAGAGAGCAAACAAAATTCAAACAGGGAGTGAAGAAAGTCGGAGGGATTGGGGTAGAGAGACAAATCACAAAGTAGCAATGCAAGTTTAAAAATTTTTTAAAGATTCAAACGAAGCACTGGGGCTAATTTCCTGAGGGGGGAGAACAGAAAAACAGAAATGTTACTTTAAACTTATTTGGTTAGACCACGCTCTGAACAATTCTGGCCTCCGTGCTATAAAAGGATACAGAGACAGTGGAGACAATGCAAAGAGGATTCAGTGGAATTATATAGGAACTTGGAAGTTAGACGTATTAGGGAAGATTGAAGCTAGGATTCTTCTCTCTAGAAAAGAGTTGACGGAGGGAATAGCCATCTTTCAGATTATGAAAGGGTTTGATAGTGTAGATGTGAAGAAAATATTTCCACTTTATGATGGAGACCAGAACCAGGGGTCATTAATATCAGATAGTCACTAATAAATCAGATAGGGAATTCAGGGGGAACCTCTTTATCCAGAGTTAGAATGTAAAATTTACTGCCACAAGGAGAATTTCAAGTACCAACGACGCATTTAAGAGGATGACAACTAAATACATGAAGGCAAAAGGAATAGACAATATGTTCACGAAGTTAGGTGAAGAAGCTTGAGTTGAGGCTTATGTGGTTCATAGATATCTGCATTGACCCGATGAGCTGAATGTATTTACAGCACAGAAACAGGCCAAAGTAATACTGTGTAATGAGAAACAAAGTGACTATTTTGACCCAAATTAAATAGCTATTTTAAATTATGAAGTTTTAAATCTTGCCTTTGTTTACACATACCCTCATTTGAGGGGAAACACTCACCTCCTTGTCTTTGTACAAGACGGGCAAGAGACAGAGAGATTAAAATACTAAGGTTTATTTTTATGAAGATATTTTGAGGTTGCCCAATATGGTGTTTTGTATCAATGATATTGTGTGTTCCGCCTCTCCAACATTGCAGCCAGATGCTATTAGATGAGCTCAAGATTCTGTAACTTTCATATTGCGAACCACTTCTGACCAACCCTGCTTATATTAAGTGTTTCTCGTCTAACATTTTGCCTTCTTTTACAACCTCACAGCAAGCCTGACTAATCTCTCCTGCTTTATAGAGCAGCATTTTCTGCCGCACTGTTTCTCTCCTTCCCTTCAAAATCGCCTCACTACTCGAATTATTACTTAATTTGATTGCCTCGCTTTCAGATAAAAGGAAATGGTCGAAACAAAAATGGATTACATGGCCTGTGATTCCATCATAAATTCCCAGCACCGAAGCTGAATTTTTATTTTCAGTCATAAACTAGGCCATAATATCCAACCTTAATATGTTTGCCGTTGTGTCAAAGCCAAGTTATAGCAGCTAGCTGCTTTCTTTGTCACTTGAGAGAACTATTGTCGGGTCTTTCTTATTATTCCATAGTCACTATCAATAGCAGAGATCGTTTTGCATCCGGCTTTATTATTACCTATTGCAGCCTAAATACTTTCATTCTGAGTTTTTCTGTGACATATTTAATTGCAAAGAAAATCTGATATAAAATTAATCATTAGGCAGCTGGATATCACAAAAGTGAGTAACTAAATGACAGCGAATTAGAAGCCAAGCTATTTCATATACAATGACTCATAAAAGCTATCCTTAACCATCGTCTAGACATCCAAGTACTGTACAGGCCATCAGAAGTACCAAGACAGTTGCATATTCCAGCAAATGGAGGAATTAACAAATTGCATTCAGGTTCTAAACTGAGTACTTTTGCTAACATCCTCAAAATTAAAAAATGATTTTAAAAAGTCAGAAAATGCATACACTGTCACATAATATACCAACTGGAACCATCCGTCTTGCTTCCCATGACATTGTCCCATTCATTTTATTTGCCCCTCTTCAGGTTCCTTGAACCACTTCCTGCTGGCAAGGTCAGGCAGACAAGCAGTACTCACCACTGCCAATGACTATTTGCTGCATCAGAGAGATGACTCATTCTCCAAGTGATTCTCATTTCTGTTAAATAGTTTTTCATTTCCATGACATACAAAAATTGAAATGTTATCCCTGAAGGTTTTACCACATCAATACAGCAAAAGGCTACGCGCATCCCTGACCTTCATCGACTGGCACAGTTTCACATATTCACGCATTATTCGACACAAACAGCCAAAGTTTTATCACCGGCTCGTATATCCAATCACCAAATACCTCAATGCATCAGCACTCCATTGGTTAATTTGAGAAGCAACATTCTCATGATTCGTTTTTGTGATACTAATTTAGTGCAAATGATGCTTAATAATCTCCAAATCATATTAAAACTTATGCTATCAATAACTGGGTTGAAACAGCCCAAGTCTATTTCAAGTTGTATTCTTAACAGCAATTACAGAGATGAGACTGTTAGCATCAATCTGGTCTGAATTTAACCTGCTAATCCAGTAGGTAAAAGGATTGTCCTTTGCTATCTCCCTTATATTAGCACCGCTATGATTTAGTGGCTGGTCTTCCGACAGCACACCGTAATTATATTTGGCTACTTCGTATGACATTGCTGACATGGGCAACTAAAAATACTGAAAATGTTTTCTTCACCTTCTAACGCATATTCGGTACTAAAACCTTAGTAAGTAGCAATAAGCATTGATGCACAGCTGGAGACATATCATAAGCAAAATGCTAAGACAGAATAAAATCAGATCATCCCATTCAAACACAGAAAAAGGACTTTTCTATCCAGTTTAAAAAGCATCATTCTAGTTGGTCTCTTTAGATTGATCGGATGGTGCTGTCCTTTGTTCCATTAAATGGTTAGATGTGAGCTGCCACCGTGAAAAAAAAACCCTGATTTTAATTTAGTTTTATCTTTGAAAACAGTATCTTTAGCGTGGAAGCAAGAGGGTACAGATTAATGGGTCACAAGACACTATTTCATTGCAAGTCTTCATATTCACTACTATAACTCACTGTTCATAAAATATAAAGACTGAAAATTACAATGCAAACTGCTGTGGAAATTAAAATTAGAACAGTTAACCTGGAACACACTCGGCATTTTTAAAATTAATTTTAAAGGGCTGAGAGTCGCTGGCTGGGTCAGTATTTATTGTCCACCCTTAGTTGCTCTCACTGAGTGTCTCGCTCGGCCATTTTGGAGGGCATTTGAGAGTCAATCGCATTGGCGTGGGTGCCACATGTAGGCCAGACCAGGTAAGGACGGCAGATTTCCTTCCCTAAGTCCAAAGATGTGCGGGTTAGGTTGATTGGCCATGCTAAAAAATTGCCCCTTAGTGTCCTGAGATGCGTAGGTTAGAGAGATTAGTGGGTAAATCTGTAGGGATATGGGGGTAGGGCCTGGGTGGAATTGTGGTCGGTGCAGACTCGATGGGCTGAATGGCCTCTTTCTGTACTGTAGGGTTTCTATGTTTAAAGGACCAGATGGGTTTTTCTGACAATTGACAGGAGTGTCATGGTCATCATTAGATTTTTCATTCCAGATTTTTATTGAATTTAAATTTCACCATCTGCCATGGTCGGATTCCAACCCGGGTCCCCAGAGCATTACTCTGGGTCTCTGGATTACTAGTCCAGCGATAATACCACTAGACCACTGCCTCCCCTTTCTTGGGCAAGGTTTGAGAATACCCCTGGCACAGATCTAACTGATGTTAACTGATCAGCCTATTGGAAAGAGAGGGCATGATGAACTGTCCAATAGCTCCATTCTTGCCTCTCCAAAAAAAAATGAATTAAAACTTATCCAGGACATTGTCAGGGTTGTGGCGTATAATAAGGTATAGCATCTAGAACATTAATTATGGTCAGTTTTAATCAAATACATACCTGTAGAATCAATATCGGAGAATTGATTGCAGGCCGGGCAGATTCCCATGGGGGGAGAAAATTTCTCCCCCAAAAAATTGGATGGAAGCAAACTCCATATCCAAACAGGCAGATTAAGAATAGCACTGACAGATTCCAATCAGCAGGCCACATTCATAGGAAACGGAGTTAAAAGAGGATGAGAAAATCTAACTCTAAATGCAATTTGAGCTCCTTCAGTACTGAGATTTTATCACATTTCCTGGAAATGTTGATGAGTTCAATTTAACAATACACATAGGGATCCTGATTCATTATAAAAGCAGCATGGAAATAAATACCATGCAATATTCTTCCCTACTAAATTTCACACTTCAGTGAACCTTTACGGCACTATTTCTAAAAAGTTAACGTACCTTTTTTTACTCATTCATGGGATGTGGGGCTGCTAGTTCGGCCAGCATTTATTGTCCATCTCTAATTTTCACAGTAACTCCATTGCAGTGTTAATGTAAGCCTACTTGTGACACTAATAAATAAACTTAAACTTTTTTAAAAAACTAATTGCGCTTGAAAGGTTGTGGTGAGCAGCCCTCTTGAACATGTGGTGTAGATACACCCACAATGCTGTTAGGAAGAATGTTCCAATTTTGACCCAGCAACAAAAGAGCAGCAGAGATATAGAAACATAGAAAAACTACAGCACAAAACAGGCCCTTCGGCCCCACAAGTTGTGCCGAACATATCCCTACCTTTTAGGCCTACCTATAACCCTCCATCCTATTAAGTCCCATGTACTCATCCAGGAGTCTCTTAAAAGACCCTATTGAGTTTGCCTCCACCACCACTGACGGCAGCCGATTCCACTCACCCACCACCCTCTGTGTTAAAAACCTCCCACTAACATTTCCCCTGTACCTACCCCCCAGCACCTTAAACCTGTGTCCTCTCGTAGCAGCCATTTCCACCCTGGGAAAAAGCCTCTGAGAGTCCACCCGATCTATGACTCTCAACATTTTATATATCTCTATTAGGTCTCCTCTCATCCTACGTCTCTCCAAGGAGAAAAGACCGAGCTCCCTCAGCCTACCCTCATAAGGCATGCCACTCAATCCAGGCAACATACTTGTAAATCTCCTCTGCACCCTTTCAGTCATTTCCACATCCTTCCTGTAGTGAGGCGACCAGAACTGAGCACAGTACTCCAAGTGGGGTCTGACGAGGGTCTTATATAGCTGCATCATTATCCCCGGACTCCTAAACTCAATCCCTCGATTGATAAAGGCCAGCACATCATACATCTTCTTAACCACCTCTTCCACCTGCGGGGCCGGTTTTAGAGTCCTATGGACCCGGACCCCAAGATCCTTCTGATCCTCTACAGTACTAAGAGTCTTTCCCTTTATATTGTACTCCTTCATCCCATTTGACCTGCCAAAATGGACCACTACGCATTTATCTGGGTTGAAGTCAATAGTTCCAAGTCAGGGTGGTGTGCGGCTTGGAGGGCAACTTCCATTGGTGGTGTTCCCATGCATATGTTGCTCTTGTTCTTGCAGGTAGTAGAGGTCAGGGGTTTAGATGGTACTGTCGAGGGAGTTTAGGTGAGTTGCTGCAGAGCATCTTGTAGATGGTACATATTGCTGTCACTGTGTCAGTGATAGAGGGAGTGAATGTTTAAGGTGGTGGGTGGGCTGCTTTGTCTTGGACGATGTTAAGCACCTTGAGTATTATTGCAGCTGCACTCATCCAGGCAAGTGCAGAATATTCCATCACACTTCTGCCTTGCAGCTGGTATACAGGCTTTGGGGAATCAGGAGGTGAGTTAATCTCCACAGGCTTGCTGTTGTAGCGACAGTATTTATATGGTCGGTCCAATTTCTGGTCAATGGCAACCCCCAGAGTGTTGATACAGCCTCTTTTATGAACTCAGAACATTTATATAGGGTGGAACAGTGGCACATTGGTTAGCACTGCTGCCTCACAGCACCAGGGACCCGCATTCAATTCCAGACTTGGGTGATTGTCTGTGTGGAGTTTGCACGTTCTCCCCGTGTCCGCAAGGGTTTCCTCCGGGTGCTCCGGTTTCCTCCCACAGTCCAAAGATGTGCAGGTTAGGTGGATTGGCCATGCTAAATTGCCCCTTAGTGTCCCAAAACGTGAAGGTTAGGGGGATTAGTGGTTACGGGAATGGGGCAGAGGATGGGCCTGAGTAAGATGCTGTTGGAGAGACAGAATTAATGTCTTCGGTCTGTGACTGTTATAACAGGGCAAATGCAACAGAAAGGTTGCACAGAGCAAGACCCAACAAACATAAATAACCATCTGCCAGAACACTGGGAATCACTCCTGCTCCCCTTTGAGCAATGTTATGGGATCATTTACGTGCAGAAAACAGTAAGCAAGGCCCCAGTTTAAAATCTCACCCAAAAAAGTCATTTCTGCCAATGCACTACTTATTGGTGACAGCACAAGAGGCCATCATACAAACATATGAATTAGGAAGAGTAGGCCACTCGGTCCTTCAAGCCTGCTCCACCATTCTATAAGATCATAGCTGACCTGATTGGAACCTTAACTCCACATTGTTGCCTACCCCCGATAATCTTTCACCCCCTGGTTAATCAAGAATTTATCTAACTCTGCCTTAAAATATTCAAATATCGACTTCCACTGCCTTTTGTGGAAAAGAGTTCCAGAGACACACTACCTGCTGAGAAAAAAAATCTCCTAATCTCTATGTTTTAAATAAGTCATCCTTTAATTTTAAACAGTGACCCCTTGTTCTAGATTTTCTGACAAGAGGAAACATCCTTGCCACATCCATCCTGTCAATACCCCTAACGATGGTAATTTGGCCCATTGCCTCCCTGCCAACTCTCCACAAGAGCAGTCAGCACTTCTCACTCTCCTACTGCTTCCCTAAAGCCCAACACCTTTTCCTTTTCGATTCTCTTTTAAAAGTCACAACTGAAATATCCGGTACCTCTGCCACTCTCAGAAAGTACATTGCAGAGCCTAACCACTCACTGTGTAACAATGTTTTTCCCCATGCTGCCATTGGTTCATTTGTTGTTCACCTTAAATCCTCTGGTTTCTGACCATTCTACCAATGGGATCTTATTGAAACTTACAGGATACTGCGAGGCCTGGATAGAGTAAACGTGGAGAGGATGTTTCCACTAGCAGGAAAAACTAGAACCAGAGGGCACAACCTCAGACTAAAGGGATGATCCTTTAAAACAGATGAGGAGGAATTTCTTCAGCCAGAGAGTGGTGTATCTGTGGAACTCTTTGCCGCAGAAGGCTGTGGAGGCCAGCTCATTGAGTGTCTTTAAGACAGAGATAGATAGGCTCTTGATTAATAAAGGGACCAGGGGTTATGGGGAAAAGGCAAGAGAATGGGGATGAGAAAAATATCAGCCATGATTGAATGGCAGAGCAGACTTGATGGGCTGAGTGGCCTAATTCTGCTCCTATGTCTTATGGTCTTACAAACAGTTTCTCCTTGTCTACTCAGTTAGACCCTGCATTATTTCGAACATCCCCATCAAATCTCCTCTCAACCTTCCCCAAGGAGAACAAACTCTGGTTATACTCTCTTCCACCCTCCCCCGTCTGGTTCTGTCACTTATTGCATACTTCCCTCCTGCATGGGACCTTCCAAAATGCATCATCTCGCATTTATCCAGATTGGATTCCATCTCCCATTTCTCCGCCCAAGCCTCCAATCGATATATATCCTGCTGTATCCTCTAGCAATCACCTCACTGTCCGCAGCTCCCCAGTCATTGTGTCGTCCACAAACTTAATCAGACCACCTACATTCTCCTCCAAATCATTTATACATGTTACAAACAACTGGGGTCCCAGCACCAATCCCTGCAGAACACCACTCGCCAGATCTCCAATCAGAAAAACACTCTTCCACTACTACTCTCTGCATTCTATGACCAAGCCAGTTCTGTATCCATCTTACCAACTCACCTCGGATTCCATGTGACTTTACCTTCTGTATCAGCCTGCCATGAGGGACCTTGTCAAAGACCTTGCTAAAATCCATGTGGACAATATCCACCACCCTGCCCTCATCAATCATCTTTGCCACTTCCTCAGAAAACTTAATCAAGTTTGTGAGACATGACCTCCCCTGCACAAAGCCACACTGCCTATCGTTAATAAGTCTATATTTTTACAAATGTGAGTAAATCCTGTCCTTAAGAATCCTCTCCACTAATTTCCCTATCACTGATGTAAGGCTCAACGGCCTATAATTTCCTAGATTATCCCTGTTGCCCTTCTTAAACAAACAAATTACATTGGCTATCCTCCAGTCCTGTGGGACCTCTCCTGTGACTAAAGAGGACACAAAGATTTCATACAAGGCCCCAGCAATTTCCTCCTTCGCCACCCTCAGTATTTTGGGGTAATCCCGTCAAGTCCCGAGGACTTGTCTACTTTAATGCTTTTCAAAACATCTTCACCTACTCCTTTTTTATATCAACATGCCTCAGAATATCAACATACCCCTCTCTAGACTCACCATCCACCATGTCCTTCTCTTTTATGAATACCAATGCAAAGTATTCGTTAAAGATCTCACCTACTTTCTCCGGTGCCACGCATGGGCGGCACCGTGGCACAATGGTTAGCACTGCTGCCTCACAGCGCCAGGGACCCGGGTTCGATTCCTGGCTTGGGTCACTGTCCGTTCTCCCCGTGTCTGCGTGGGTTTCCACCGGGTGCTCCAGTTTCCTCCCACAGTCTGAAAGACGTGCTGGTTAGGGGCTGGTTAGGTGCATTGACCCGAACAGGTGCCGTAGTGTGGTGACTAGGGAAATTTCACAGTAACTTCATTGCAGTGTTAATGTTAGCATTACTTGTGACTAATAAGTAAACTTTACTTTCCTTTATAAATGGCCTCCTTTCTCCTTGAGTGGACCTACTCTTTACCTAGTGAACCTCTTGCTCCTTATATAAAATGCCCTGGGATTTTCCTTAATCCTGTTTACCAAGGACATTTCATGACCCCTTTTAGCACTCCTTAGGCCTTGTTTAAGTTCTTTCTTGCTTTCTCTATACTGTTCTGTCTTCAGTTTCCTAAACCTTACATTTAGGAAACCTCCTTTTTCTTCTTGACTAAGCTCACAATTTCTCGTCAGCCAAGGTTCCCGAATCTTACCATCCTTAGTCTTCATTTTCACAGAAACATGTTGGTCCTGAACTCAAATCAACTGGCCTTCAAAAGATTCCCACGTGACAGATGTGAAGTAACAGCCGCCCCCAATCTACATTTCCCAGTTTCTGCCTAATATTGTTGCCTTCCCCAATTTAGTACTTTCACCCGAAGACTACTTTTATCCGTATCCATAAAAGTAACTTAAAACTTATGGAATTGTCACTGTTC
This sequence comes from Mustelus asterias, assembly GCF_964213995.1. Classification (NCBI taxonomy): domain Eukaryota; kingdom Metazoa; phylum Chordata; class Chondrichthyes; order Carcharhiniformes; family Triakidae; genus Mustelus; species Mustelus asterias. The sequence goes on along the minus strand of NC_135812.1, from coordinate 73,416,275 downwards.
CTGAAATGCTCCTCCACCGAAACTTTGATCACTTGGTCGGGCTCATTCCCCAATACCAGGTCTAGTATGGCCCCTTCCTTAGTTGGACTAGTTCATCAGAACTTCTTTGCTTTTGTACTCAATCAGCCCGTAAGGCTTCAATGACTTGTGCACATATAGATCCAGATCCCTCTACTCCTTCATCCCTTTAGTACTGTATCCTTGAGTTTATATTGCCACTCCTTGTTCTTCCTGCAAAAATATATCACTTCACATTTCTCTCTTAAATTTCATTTGTAACGTGTGTGACATCTGTTACACCATGTGATCCTCCATTTCATCAGCCTTAAAATCTATCACCATGCCTCTCACAGCTCACGATAGTTTCAAGTTTTGTATTATCTGGAAATTGAAATTACCTTACCCAAGCAAAAGTTACAGGCTCAAGTCAGTAGTTATATCTAGTGATTATCACAACATCATTTTTCACTACATGAGCTGTTCAGTAGATAGCACATAGAGAGTACCAGACAATAGAACAAACCAGAAGCCCTAAGCATCAAAAGCACTGTACTGCATGTCAGCCAGGATTATATACAAACAGTATTTTAAAATGTACAATTTTAAAACTTTGTTTTAATACATTATATCTAGAATGCATTATGATACTGTATTAATAGTTCTAAATTAAAATAAGTTCAGTTGGACTGGAAATAATTCACATTCCCAAGCCAATGCATTTGAACTACTGAGAAAATAGCGCTTTGAGAAATTACAGCACATTAAATCTTTAGTAAATTGGATGCTGCTTTGAAAAACATTGGGGATGATTCTCTTGAACAGCACCGGGATACATCAGCAGAGGCCGTTTTGCGGGCTTCCCACTGGGTGTCATGGCCTCCGCATGTTTCCCAGCCGAAGATTCCCAGTGTCATTAGCTCTGTGCTGGAAATTGGCGAGGAGCTGATTACAATATGGAAATATGCATTTCCATTTCATTACCAGAGCCAGATCTGAAGTCTCCAGACCTGTTAGCATCCACCCCCCCCCCAGCCTGGAGTGGCTCACTCCAGCGGGTTTTACAACTGCTCCCCACCAACAGGGGAACAGGCAGTCCAACCTCGCCGGAGGGAACAGGGGCCATTGAGGCTGGGGGAAAGGAAGGGGGTTTGCCCCTTCGGCACTGTCAGCCTGGCACAGCCCAAGGGGCACCTTTGCATTGCCCTCCTGGCAGTGCCAGTGGGGCAGGGTCTACTGGGAGGTGGGGAGCAATTGCTGGGGTGGGGGGGATGCGCTGCCACCCTGCATTCGGGATCGGTGGCAGAAGGATGGAGGATGGCGATGGGAGTTGGCATCTGGGTGGGAGGGAGCAGTTGGGAAAATCGAGGGGCTGGAGACATTGGGGCTGACCCAGATCGGTGGGTGGGGGGGGGGTCGGAAGGCTAATAATGGGGGGGTTGCAGGGCTGGTCAGTGATCAATGGTCTGGAGGCCGGCAATGCGGGGCCACTGCGCATGCACCAATCTCCGTGCTGATAGGTCAGCGCATGTTCTGTGGCCCGCGCAGTGCAATGCTGCCGGCCTCTCGGGCGGGAATAAGTCCCTAGATTTCCAGAGGGACTCACGTTGAGGCATTCTGTGATGCACAGAGTGTCGGAGATTCATTCTGGAAATCACACAGAAAAATATTGGCCATCCTTCTGCCACCGATCCCAAATGCAGAGTGGCAGCGCATCTCCCCACCCAACCAATTGCCCTCCTCCAGTAGACCCTGCCCCATTGGCTCTGCCTGGTGGGCAATGCAAAGGTGCCCCTTGGGCAGTGCCAGTTACTCCCATTTCCACGTGAATTGGGGACTCAATTTTTTGGGAGAATCCCTACCTTTACCTTTTAAGGATAAAGGCTGGTAAATTTAAGGCAATTTAAGGTAAATCCCATTACCTTAAAAAACAAGGAAACAAACATAGTAGTAAAAACATCCTTTAGCACCCTACTGAGTAAAGTATTAGATAGATTCTACAAATTTTAGATGTAAACATCCATCTCAGGTTCTAGAAAACATGTGGACTTTTGATTTATTTTAAATTTTAGAACATTAAGAGGAAATCGTATTTTACTAAATAATCATATTCTACAAATATGTAATGTTATCAATATGTCAGTCACACTGTTCACAGTTTCATAGAATCCCTACAGTGCAGGAGGCCATTCAGCCCATCGAGTCTGCACCGACCACAACCCCACCCAAGCCCTATTCCCGTCACCTCACATATTTACCCTGCTAATCCCCCGACACCAAGATGAATTTAGCATGGCCAATCAACCTAACCCACACATCTTCGGACTGTGGGAGGAAACTAGAGCACCCGGAGAAAACCCATGCAGACACGGAGATAATGTGCAAACTTCATACAGTGACACGGGGCCGGAATTGAACCCCGGTCCCTGGCGCTGTGAGGCAGCAGTGCTAACCACTGTGCCACCGTGCTGCCCATTTGATTTGGTTTGATTAATAGCTTAAAACAGCATGGAAACAGTACTCAATAACAGACATTTTATGTGGAATCTTCCCCTTTGTGATCCCATGATGTTCTGCTTCAATACATTTTAAAAATAGACAAGTGAACTGGAGTTTACTGTTGCCATCAGGCTATGGGAAATCATATCACAAGGTTGTCCAATATAGTAATAAATTGACTACATAAATGCAAGTCAATATAGTCCAAGGGAAACCATTCAATAAAATAGTTTGCTGGACTAAATCAATCTGACAGACTATAGACATTATCATTTGCTGAATATGACATTCCTTATCTGTTTATTATTATGGAAGACTGAAGTCAAGATGAAATGGCATTCCCCACACAATTTTAATCACTAAAATTTGGTCATTTCTATTACCTCAAAGCCCAACCTTTAAATGCAATTGGCTGCTACTCATTTCAGAATAATGTCTGAACTTTCAACCAAAATGGAAAACAGATTTAACTGTCAAACACCAAAAAAGAAAATTAATGTACATGGTGGGTAATTCGCTTCCAACATGTGATGGAACAAAAACGAGTCTGTTAATACTAACCAGAGTTTAATTCCCTTTGAAAAGAAAACGTGCAATAAGGGAAAACCCTAGTTTAAAAAAAACCCTTGGGAGATGCTTGGCAATGGGTTGTTCTCGCGAGTAATGCATTTGAAGTAATGGGAACACTAATCATAGCAGTCATTTTCAATCCAACGCATAGGAGACACCCCTCACTCAGGGGCCAATTTATTTTAACCCTTGTATGGTTTAAGTCGGATAATGTGTAGGATAACGTATCGGTCCAGGGGTTGAGGCTTCGTGTTAAACATTATTTAAGGGTGAAAGGACCATTCCCCGCGGTCGGTGGCAGAATTTCATCCTCCTCAATTCAAGGTTGACAGGGTCACAACAGGAAGGGGAGTGAGTGGAGGAGGGGAGGGGGTGAATAAATATGTGTTTTATTGCCTTCCGCTTGGTTTTTCGCTCCGGTACACTGGCAGGGTGACTTTGACTCGCCCTGTCAACCGGACACGTACCTGACAAGAGCCGACAAGACACACCGTACATGGTCTCTGTATCTGAGTGAGGCCCGGTTGCCGGCCTCCTCGCTCTCTCACATTCACATACTGCACGCCGCCATCTTGTCCCGCTCGCTGACCTCCCGCTCCGCGAGCACTTCCGGGGTTTCCATTTCCGGTGACGCTACTGGCTCGCTGTCGTCAGGGCAACCGGGCCCAGCCCGACACAGGCACAAGTCCCTATTCCATCCTCAGAGTTCCAGGTAAGGAGGGTTGTCCCATATCCTGTGATTGGTATCCCATGTATGACTGTAAATATAACCATACATATATGAACAAATATGATAATAAATATGACCTAGCTGGCCCTTGTTTCTTTTGCAAAAATATAGAATCTCTACAGTGCAGAAGGAGGCCATTTGGCCCGTCAAGCCTGCACTGACAACAATCCCACCCAGTCTCTATCCCCATAACCCCATGTATTTATCCTGCTAATCCCCCAATACACTACAGGCAATTTAGTAGCTCTTTCGGCACCAATCAACCTAATCCGCCCATCTTTATTCATAGAATATCTGAAAGCAAATTATTTTTACTTCTATTTTATTTATTGCTGTCACAAGTACGCTTACATTAACACAGCAATGAAATTACTGTGAAATTTCCCTAGTCGCCACACTCTGGCACCTGTTCGGGTACACTGAGGGAGAATTTAGCATAGCCAATGCGCCTGACCAAAAAATATAGAATCATGTAATCCCTACAGTGCAGAAGGAGGCCATTTGGCCCATTGAGCCTGCACTGACAACAATCCCACCCAGGCTCTATCCCCGCAACGCCATGTATTTACCCTGCTAGGACAATTTAGTGTGACCAATCAACCTAACCCGCATATCTTTATTCTGAAAGAACATTAAAAACATTCCAAAATGGTCATCACACAAAAGGCAATAATATTCAAGTTCTTTACATAAATCAGGTTGCATTCTGGGGTGCTTCAAAATCCAATCAAAGAAACATTACAGATATTTCAAAATGGCCCTTACAAATGGTGCAAATTGTCTGCAAAGAACAAGTTACACTCGGAGGTGCTTCAATACAACTGCGATATATGTGATATTCACTGTACACATTCAGCCCGAGAGGGTTCTGCTTCCCTTGGTACACTGTGGTCTTAGACAGCAACCTTCTCCCATTGCACCTCTGCGGCAGCTGCCCCAGGCTTTAGTGCAGCGCTCAGCGCATTGTCCTGGGGTTTGGAATGTACCAGTCTGCAAAGCTTAGTTCAGGACAACTCCTTACACTGGAAGACTAAGAAGTTTCAGGCAGACCAAAAAGTGTCTTTTACCGAGTCGATGATCTTACAGCAATAGCTCATGTTTGTCTCGGAATGTATACCTGGGAACAGCTATTAGAGCACAGAATCCTGTGTCATGGAGCTGCTCGGGATTAACTGCGACAAAAACCACCTCGTCTCTCTCCAGACATTCTTTGCAAAGGCACATTCCATAAGGAGGTGGACTATAGTCTCTTCTCCAACATAGTCACCGCAAGGGCAAGGTACAGATGTGGTGAGACTCTGGGCATGTAGGATGGATCTGACAGGGAGTGCGTTTCTCACCACCAGCCAAGCTTAGGTCTTGGTGCTTGTTTGAAAGTTCTGGTGATGAGGCATTCTGCTAAATGACTTTGACAGGCTGCTCAGAGAACCATCCAACAAGTTCTGTCATCTCCTTTTCCCGTAGGGCCCCTAGGACATTCCATGCAGACCACTGCCTGATGGACTTATGGTCAAAGGTGTTTCTCTGCATAAAAGTTTCCACGAGGGACAGGTGATACGGCACAGTCTGACTACTTGGAGCATTCGCAGCAACGCAGCCAAACCCATCCTTCGTAACACAGGGTACATGTAGAACCCCAGTACGTAGTGACACTTGGTGTTTGTGTAGAGGATCTATGTACAGCTTGATGCAGCCACACACAAAAGTGGCTTATCAGGCTTAGGGCAACGTTGGACTCGTTTTTCCCCCTTTATCTCAAGGTTTGTACATCGCTTCCCGACAAATGCAGTCCATTTCTGACCCCCAGAGAAAACGGAAAATGGCTCGGGTGATTACCACAGCGCAGGAGTGAGGAATGGGCCAGACCTGTGCCATGTACAGGAACACCGAGATTACCAGGTTCTTACCTGCAGTGGAGAGAGAGCATTGTTCTCACATGCCCAGTATTTGGTTCATTATACCTACTCTTTCCTTCCAGTTTCTAATGCATGCCCTGATCCCTGCAAAACATATCTTCAGCACCTTCAGGCCGTCTGATCTGCCTGTGAAGGGTACAAGGGGCGGTCAATCCAGTTTCCAAAGAACATGGCCCAACTCTTGCCACAATTTACCTTGGCACCCGAGGCCAGTTCAAACTGGTTGCACAGTGGGCAGTACAGTCACACAGTGGTTAGCACTGCTCCCTCACAGTGCCACGGACTTGGATTTAACTCCAGCCTTGGGTAACTGTGTGGAGTTTGCACTTACTCCCCATGTCTGCATGGGTTTCCTCTGGATGCTCCAGTTTCCTCCCACAGTCCAAAGATGTGCAGATTAGGTGGATTGGCCATGGTGAGTTGCCCCTTCATGTCCCAAGATGTGTAGGTTAGATGGATTAGCCATGGTAAGCGTAAGGGGTTACAGGGATAGGGCGGGAGAGTGGGTCTCCAATAAAGAACACAAAGAGAGAGTCGAGACTTCAATAAGGAGCATGAAGAGAGAGGCAAGACTTCAATAAAGAATGTGCGGAATGTGCGGAGAGAGAGGGTAAACCTCACTAAGAATGTGAGGAGAGAGAGAGAGGCAAGACTTCAATAAAGAGCGTGTAGAGAGAGAGGCGAGACTACAATAGAGAATGGCGGAGAGACAGGTGATACTTCGATAAAGAGCACAAAGAGAGAGGCAAGATTTCACGAATTAGAGTGGAGAGAGAGGCGACACTTCAATAAAGAGCACAGAGTGAGAGGCAAGACTTCAATAAAGAGCGTGGAGAGACATGTGAGATTTTAAGGAAGAGTGGGGAGAGAAAGGTGTGACTTCCAAAAAGAGAGCGGTGAGAGAGGTGAGACTTCAGTAAAGAGCGGGGAGTGAGAGACGAGATTTCGATGAAGAGCGTGAAAAGAGAGGTGAGACATCGATAAAGAGTGCAGAGAGACGAGACTTCAATATAGAGCGGGGAGAGAGAGGAAAGACTTCAATAAAGAGTGGGGAGAGAGAGGCGGCACTTCAATAAAGAGCGGGGAGAGAGAGGCGGCACTTCAATAAAGGGCACGGAGAGAGACAGTCGAGACTTCAATAAAGAGCAGGAAGACAGAGACCAGATTTCAATGAAGAGTGTGGAGGGAGAGGCGAGACTTCAGTATACAACAGGAAGAGAGATGCGACACTTCAATAAAGAGCAGGAAGAGAGAGGCCAGACTTCAATAAAGAGTGTGGAGCAATGGTCGAGATTTCAATAAAAAGCGTGGGAGAGAGATGAGAGTTCAGTAAAGTGCGCTGAGAGGGAGGCGAGGTCTCGATCAAGAGTGTGGAGAGGGAAGCGAGACTTCAATAAAGAACGTGGGGGAAGAGAGCAAAACTTCAATAAAGAGCACGAAAAGAGTAGCGAGTCTTGAATAAAAAGCAGAGAAGGAGGTGAGTCTTCAATAAAGAGCAAGAGACGAGACTTTGATGAAGACTGGGGGGAGAAAGGTGAGAGTTTAATAAAGAACGTGGCGGGAGAGGCAAGACTTCAATGTCAGGCACAGGGAGAGAGAGGCAACATTTCAACAAAGCACGGGAAAGGTGAGACTTCAATAAAGAACGGGAAGAGAGAAGTGAGACTTCAATAAAGAGCGGGGAGAGAGTTGAAACCTCGATGAAGGGTGGGGGGGCGAGAATTAAAAATTCGATAAAGAGCGTAGAGAGAGACAAAACTTCAATAAAGAGCAGGAAGAGAGAGGCGAAACTTCAATAAAGAGTGGGGAGAGAGGCGATTCCTCAAAGAGCAGAGAGAAGGGCGAGGCTTCGATAAAGAGCAGGGAGAGAGGGAGATGAGACTTCAGTAAAGAGCAGAGACGGGCAAGATGTCGATAAAGAGTGGGAAGAGAGGCGAGTCTTCAAGAAATAGGGGGGAGAAAGAGGCGAGACATCAATGCAGAGCGCGGAGAGATGAGACTTCAATATAGAGCGGGGAGACAGAGACGAGACTTCAGTAAAGAGTGAGGAGAGAGAGGCAAAGCTTCAATTAGAGCGGGGAGAAAGAGGAAAGACTTCAATAAAAGAATGGGGAGAGACAGGTGAGACATCAGTAAAGAGCAGAGAGAGGGGCGAGACTTTGATCAAGAGTAGAGGGAGCGAGTCTTCAATAAAGAGAGGAAAGAGAGACGAGTCTTCAATAGAGAGGGGGAGAAAGAGGCGAGACATCAATGAAGCACGCGGAGAGGCGAGACTTCAACATAGAGTGGGGAGAGAGAGGCGACACTTCAATAAAGAGCGCAGAGAGAGAGTCGAGACTTTAATCAAGAGCAGGGAGAGACCAGACTTCAATGAAGAGTGTGGAGCAAGAGGCGAGATTTCGACAAAGAGCATGGAGGGAGAGGTGAGACTTCAGTATAGAGTAGGAAGAAAGAGGCGACACTACAATAAAGAGCGCAGGGAGAGAGGGGCCAGACTTCGATGAAGAGCTCGGAAAGAGGTAAGACTTCAAAAAAGAGCGTGGAGCGAGAGTCGAGATTTCAATAGAGAGTGCGGGAGAGAGATGGAAGTTCAATAAAGAGCAGGAAGAGAGAGGCGAGACTGATAAAGAGCTGGGCGAGCAAGGCGAGACTTCAATAAAGAACGGGGAGAGAGAGAGATGAGACTTCAACAAAGAGAGTGGAGGGAGAGACGCGACTTCAATAAAGAATGCGGAAGAAAGGTGAGACTTCGATAAAAAATGGGGAGAGAGAGGTGAGACCAATAAAGAGCAGAGAAAGGGGCGAGACTTCGATAAAGAGCGGTGAGTCTTCAATAAAAAGCAGGGAGAAAGAAGCAAGACTTGTATGAAGAGCATGGAGAGAGAGGTGAGGCATCGATGAAGAGCACAGAGAGGTGAGACTTAAATATAGAGCAGAGAGAGAGAGGCAAAATTTCAATAAGAACGGGAGGGAGAGGTGAGACTTCAGTAACGAGCTGGTAAGAGATGTGATTTTTCAATAAAAAGCGAGGAGACAGAGGCGAGACTTCATTGAAAAGCGGGGAGAGAGAGGAAAGACTTCAATAAAGAATTGGGAGAGAGAGGCGATACTTCATTGAAGAGTGAGGAGAGAGAGGCAAAACTTCAATAAAGAGCAGGGAGAGAGAGGCAAGACTTCAAGACTATTATTTAAATGGTAAAAAATTGCAGCATGCTGCTGTGCAGAGGGACCTGGGTGTCCTTGTCCAGGAATCTCAAGGAGTTGGTTTGCAGGTGCAGCAGGTAATTAAGAAGGCAAATAGAATTTTGTCCTTCATTGCTAGAGGGATGGAATTTAAAAACAGCGAGATTATGTTGCAGCTGTATAAGATGCTGGTGAGGCCACACTTGGAGTACTGTGTACAGTTTTGGTCTCCTTACTTGAGAAACGATATACTGGCACTGGAGGGGGTGCAGAGGAGATTCACTAGGTTGATTCCGGAGTTGAGAGGGTTGGCTTATGAGGAGAGACTGAGTAGACTGGGGCTGTACTCATTGGAATTCAGAAGAATGAGGGGAGATCGTATAGAATCATATAAGATTATGAAGGGAATAGATAAGATAGAAGCAGGGAAGTTGTTTCCACTGGCGGGTGAAACTAGAACTAGGGGGCATAGCCTCAAAATAAGGGGAAGCAGATTTAGGACTGAGTTGAGGAGGAACTTCTTCACACAAAGGGTTGTGAATCTGTGGAATTCCCTGCCCAGTGAAGCAGTTGAGGCTACCTCATTGAATGTTTTTAAGGCAAGGATAGATAAATTTTTGAAAAGTAAAGGAATTGAGGGTTATGGTTAAGGGTTATGGTGAGCAGGCGGGTAAGTGGAGCTGAGTCCACAAAAAGATCAGCCATGATCTTATTGAATAGCGGAGCAGGCTCGAGGGGCCAGATGGCCTACTCCTGCTCCTAGTTCTTATGTTCAATGAAGAGCGGGGAGAGAAAGAAAAGGCTTCAATAAAGAGCAGGGAAAGAGAGGAAAAACTTCAATAAAGAGCGGGGAGAGATAGGCGAGACTTCATTGAAGAGTGAGGAGAGAGAGGCAAAATGTCAACAAGCAGTGGGGAAAGAGGAAAGACTTCAATAAAGAGCGGGGAGAGAGAGGCGAAACTTCGATGGAGAACATGGAGAGAGAGGTGAGACATTGATAAAGAGCGCGGAGAGACGAGACTTCAATATAGAGTGGGGAGAGAGCTGCGAGACTTCAGTGAAGAGCAGAGAGAGGGGCAAGACTTCGATAAAGAGCAGAGAGAGAGGCGAGTCTTCAATTGAGAGCTGGGAGAAAGAGGTGAGACATCAATGAAGTGCGCTGAGAGACGAGACTTCAACATAGAGTGGAGAGAGAGGAAAGACTTCAATAAAGAGTGGGGAGAGAGAGGTGAAACTTCAGTAAGAGCGGGGAGAGAGAGGCGAGTCTTCAGTAAGGAGCGGGGAAAGAGATGCAATTCTTCAAAAAAGAGTGGGGAGATAGAGGCGAGACTTCATTAAAGAGTAAGGAGAGAGAGGCAAAACTTCAATAAGAGCGGGGAGAGAGAGGCAACACTTCAATGAAGAGCGTGGAGAGATAGGTGAGACATTGATAAAGAGCGCGGAGAGACGAGACTTCAATATAGAGCGGGGAGAGAGATGTGAGACTTCAGTAAAGAGTGCGAGGAAAGGCAAGACTTCAATAAAGAGCAGTGAGAGGCGAATCTTTAATAAAGAGCGGAGAGGGTGGTGAGTCTTCAATGAAGAGCGAGAGACGAGACTTCGATGAAGAGTGGGGAGAGCGAGGTGAGAGTTTAATAAAGAGTGTGGCGGGAGAGCACGGGGAGAGGGAGGCGACACTTTGATAAAGAACACGAAGAGAGAGGCTAGACGTCAATAAAGAATGCAGAGAGAGAAGCGAGATTTCAAAAATTAGCACAGAGAGAGGTGAGACTTCAATAAGTGCCCCCAAACTGAAACAAAAATTAAATGTTGTTCATAGCAATCACATAAACCTGATACACAGCAACCTCTCCAGTTCAGACTGTTTGGGACCAAGTCATTTGTGGATTTTGGAATTTAAGGATTATAGAAAGACATTAAATGCCGAACCATAAGTGTGCATACCAGAAAATACCGTAGATTTAAATGTTTACCTGAAATATTAAACAGTGATAAAACATTATAAAAGAAGTCTTGAAAAATGGTTTACTTATCGGAATATAATAACTTTCACGTTTCTAATTCCAAAATACTGCGCTGAAATGGTGCCATAAGTTGCTTGGGCCTTCTCAAAAAATTCCAAACAATAGATTTCTGGACTGGTTATAGAATATGGTGAAACCAAATGTAATAATGAATTTAAAACATTTCATGATCAGCATTTATTGCAACTGAATATAATATTGAATAATATTTAAACAAGTTGTATAAATGGCTGTTGAAGATGATCTCAATAAAGAATGAGTTAAATTCAAGTGTATTATGATTGCCCGCTGAGTTAGATTATAATAATATGAAATTATAATGCATACTAACACTTGTTGATTTTTTTTACCCATTGTTTTGGAATCTCCTTCACTAAACAATGGCATTTGGATCTGGATGAGCAGGAGAATGAACAGCTGCTTTAGTCTGCTTTCATGTTGTATATTGCACAAAGAAACTTTCTCACATTGTAATCTGTGGTCTCTGGACTTTATTGCCTGTTTTGTTTTTTTGCACACAATTTTCTTTGTTTCTATGTCATGTCCCAAAGAATGACTCTTTAAAAGTAATATGATTCCACGGACAGAAGGTGCGTGCCACTGCCATGCCCAAATTACCACTCTTCTTCCTACATAAGAACATAAGAAATAGGAGCAGGAGTAGGCCATCTAGCCCCTCGAGCCTGCCCTGCCATTCAATAAGATCATGGCTGATCTGAAGTGGATCAGTTCCACTTACCCGCCTGATCCCTATAACCCCTAATTCCCTTACCGATCAGGAATCCATCTATCCGTGATTTAAACATATTCAACGAGGTAGCCTCCACCACTTCAGTGGGCAGAGAATTCCAGAGATTCACCACCCTCTGAGAGAAGAAGTTCCTCCTCAACTCTGTCCTAAACTGACCCCCCTTTATTTTGAGGCTGTGCACTCTAGTTCTAGCTTCCTTTCGAAGTGGAAAGAATCTCTCCACCTCTACCCTATCCAGCCCCTTCACTATCTTATAGGTCTCTATAAGATCCCCCCTCAGCCTTCTAAATTCCAACGAGTACAAACCCAATCTGCTCAGTCTCTCCTCATAATCAACACCCCTCATCTCTGGTATCAACCTGGTGAACCTTCTCTGCACTCCCTCCAAGGCCAATATATCCTTCCGCAAATAAGGGGACCAATACTGCACACACTATTCCAGTTGCGGCCTCACCAATGCCCTGTACAGATGCAGCAAGACATCTACATGAACTTACATAACAGGCAGCATGTTATTTACTGACATTTACGTGGACAGTAGTCAAAATTAAGCAAGATTCTCCCTTTTTCAATGTCTGTGCATGCACATTTTCAAAATAACCTAATAATGAACAGGAGGTAACATCTTATATTTCTAATAAAAGCAAAATACTGCGGATGCTGGACTCTGAAACAAAAACAGGAAATGCTGGAAAATTTCAGCAGGTCTGACAGCATCTGTGGAGAGAGAATAGAGCCAATGTTTCAAGTCTGGATGACCCTTCGTCAGAGCTGAAGACAAGGAAAAGTGGTCAAGATTTATACTGTGAAGGTGTAGGGATGGGGAGGGGTTGTAATTGATAGGAATGCCATAGACAAAAAGACAAAGGGAATGTAAATGGTGATGATGAAGGTAGGAATGGTGCCAAAAGCATTATAATCAGAATGTGTAAATGGCAAAACAAAGGTGCAGAGTGTAGGAATGAGGCAGATGGCCGGGGGGAGGGGTGGGGGCCGGGGGGAGGGGTGGGGGGCGGGGGCTTTGAAATAAGATAGAAAGCAAGATTTTGGAAGTGGAAAAATAAACATAAGAATATAAACTAATAAAAACAGATGAATAAGATGAAAAGAAGAAATGAAATAAAATAGATGGAGTGGAGGTTGAGAGGAGAGTTCATGCTCTGATCTTGTTGCACTCAATGTTCCATCTGGAAGGCTGTAAAGTGCCCAATCAGAAGATGAGGTGCTATTCCTCCAGTTTATGTTTTAGAATTCCTTTCCAAAGCCCAAGTGCATTGAAGCTGAATGCAAGTGCAGTGATTTTTAATGTTGTGCACTCCTGAGATTAGCTATGGACCAGAGATGGAAGTGAAATCTTTCTGATCTGGACAATTCAGTTCAATCCTATGCAATAAATTTAGTAACTACATTATCATGGGAGTACTGCTGACAAAACTCTTTACTAGTATGGTGGCACAGTGGTTAGCACTGCTGCCTCACAGTGCCAGGGACCTGGGTTCAATTCAGGCCTCAGGTGACTATCTGTATAGAGAACAAAGAACAAAGAACAGTACAACACAGGAAACAGGCCCTTCGGCCCTCCAAGCCTGTGCCGCTCCTTGGTCCAACTAGACCAATCGTTTGTATCCCTCCATTCCCAGGCTGCTCATGTGACTATCCAGGTAAGTCTTAAAAGTTTGTACATTCTTCCCGAGTCTGCATGGGTTTCCTCCGGGTGCTCTGGTTTCCTCCCACAGTCCAAAGATGTGCAGGGTTAGGTTGATTGGCCATTCTAAATTGAACCTTAGTGTTAGGGAGATTAGCAGGGTAAATATATGAGGTTACTGGGATAGAGCGTGGATGGGATTGTTGTAGGTGCAGACTCGTTGGGCTGAATGGCCTCCTTCTGCACTGTAGAGATTCTATGATAGTATCACTTGTTTCTCAAGTACTGAATTACAATAGCCAAATACTCCAGTAAATTGATAAATTCCTCATTACCAAAACTTTAAACTAGCTATGGCTATCTAAAACATGGCTGCCAGAAGGGTAGCTCAAAGTTGGAATACTAGGTTATTAGTGGAATACTAAGTTATTTTCTTCGTTGTATATTTATTGCATCAGAATTATTAAAATGTTGACCGAGCAAACCCTCAGCCAGAGTGGAACACTATTGGCTTTATATCCAGGGCAGGGCAGAATTTAATCTTCTCAATTCTGCAAACAAAATCAATTTTTTGCTACAGTACAGCATATGTATAACTAGTACATAGAGGATAATGTACGTTTAATTGATTGCAATGACTATCTTTTAATGTGTACTTTGGTTTATGTGCAAGCGAGGAAGATTAAAATTTACATGGGGGAGTGGTTTTTTTCATTAACCATAGCAACGAAATGTGGGTCTTTTTTGAAAGATCAGCAATTCCCCAGGAAGCAATGATGCTTTCTGATACTCGTATGTGTGTGAGAAAGTGACAACAGTGCTGAGGAGAACAATAGTGAAGGCCTTGGAATGAGAGGCAGCATAAGGTGGGATAAAGTTAAACAAACACTTTGTAAAGCATTCTCCGGGACACAGGTGAAAGCCACGTCACAGAAAGAAGGAAAAAAAGCAAAGTGCAGAATCAGGAGTCAACCAACGTTTTTCCGTCGTGAGATGTCAACCTGAGTGAAGCAAATTTATTGGAGCTGTAGGTAAGGAGGAGCTACATGGTTGGAATGGGCAATAGGTTTACGTTTATTTATTAGTGTCACAAGTAGGCTTACATTAAAAATGCAATGAAGTTACTGTGAAAATCTCCTAGTCGCCACACTCTGGCGCTTGCTTGGGTGCATCGAGGGAGAAATTAGTGGCCAATGCACCTAACCAGCATGTCTTCCAGACTGTGGAAGGAAACTGGAGCACCTGGAGGAAACCCATGCAGACACGGAGAGCGTGCAAACTCCACACAGTCACCAAAGCCGGGAATGGAGCCCGGTCCCTGGTGCTGTGAGGCAACAGTGCTAACCACTGTGCCACCGTGTCACCCGAAGAGCATAGGAATAATATTTTTGAAGTAACTAGTTTGCAATCTGATTCAATGCTTTGGTAGTCATTTGCTAAACTTTTTTGTCATGAAACTTTACATTAAGATTGAGAGCTGAATGTTATTGGAATTATTTTCCCTCTTAATGTACCCTTCTCCATGCCTGAAGGGACAGTTGAATTGAAACAGGGTTTAAGTTCCTATTGCTGATTTCAGTTAAAAATTATGGCCGTGATTCTCCCATCCGGGAGATTATCACATTGGCTGATTCACGGGGTTCACACGAGCGTTCATGCCCCGCTTGCGTCTCCCAGCGCAGATTTCCGGCGGCGCTTGCTCTGCGTCGGAAATCGGCAGGGAGGCGCAAAGACCATTTACATGGTCATTTTAGTATAATTTAATAATGATTAGCCCAGGATTGAAATCTCTGGGCCCGCTAGCATCCCCCACCCCGCCAGAGTATTTCACTCCAGCGGGGTTTAGAGTAGCTCCCCACTTTTGGGGAGCTAGCGGCCCGACCACGCTGGAATGAAGGGGGGCAATTGGGGCCCCCCACAGGGTCAGGCAGTGGGGAGGTGCCGCATGGCTTTGGCATCCTGGCAGTGCATCCTGTGCCCCGTCATTGTCCAATGGGCAAAGTGCCAATGCCCAGGAGCACTTTGGCACTGTCCATCGGGCATGGGACAGTACCAAGGGGATGGGATCTAGGGGACGATTAGTGGGGGGTGAGGGGTTCCATTGCCACTCTGCGTAGGGATCGGTGGGGGAAACAGGGAGGCAAGCAATCAGGGCAGGCTGGGGAGTTCAGCCTGCTGGGTGGATTGGCACTGGGGGGGGGTGCGGATCAGAACTGCAGAGGGGGGGTCATCAGTGGGAGGGGGGGGGGATAGTGGCGGGCCAGAAGGGGGCAGTCTGGGCTGGGCTCAGGAATGATCGGGGGAACCAGCGATTGGGCCGTGAGGGGGCGGAGAGCTGGCATTGCGTGGGTTGCGGGGCTGGCCAGCGCTCAAGGTGGCCAGCAATCAGGAGGTCGGCAGTGCAGGGCCACTGCACATGTGCTGATCTCGACACTCAGCGCGCTGACCTCAGCCTCTCCAGTGGGATATGCCCTGCCCCCTAAAATTTAATAATATTCATACTGGTGGCCCCTGCAGTGCACAGAGTGTGGGAGATTCTTTTCTGAACTCCTACTGAAAAAAACAGCATGAATTACTCCAGTTTCACGCAAATTTGACACAGAATTTTATTGGGAGAATTCCTCTATATATCTGAGGTGAGGAAAAGATTCAGTTCAGGTACGATGCCTCTCAATTGAATAGAGTATCAACGTTCAGTTACAGACATGCAGTATACTGACTTGAGCTAGATACTACTGCCATTGTCTATAGCTACATTAATGATATTCACTGCATGAAGAGAGGTGATATAGAAATTAGAAATTTAATTTTAAAAATGAATATACAGAAAATATAAAAAGTTTTAAGTAAATTTAAGTGTTCATTAAATTTTTTAAATGGATTCCTTCTGCTGTCATTCGAACGAAGTTGAATAGCTGCTTTAAAGTAGGACACTACATTTAATAGATATATATTTGCACCCCTGGCCTAAATTTAAAGTTTAGGGAACATGAAAATGGTTTAATTCTATTACCACAATATTATATATAACTAGCAAGGCTCACAATGTGTACTTT
Source organism: Mustelus asterias (assembly GCF_964213995.1). Lineage (NCBI taxonomy): Eukaryota > Metazoa > Chordata > Chondrichthyes > Carcharhiniformes > Triakidae > Mustelus > Mustelus asterias. The sequence goes on along the minus strand of NC_135812.1, from coordinate 73,399,904 downwards.
GGCAAATAATCATTTGCAAATAATGGTTTCATGAAGAGCGTGCTCCTTTAAGAAAATTACAGGAACAGTTTTTGTAACAACAGTAAACATGCAACTGAGCATTGGTCCCTGCTGTGTGGCCCCAATGGGAATCACTCTCTGCCCCATGAGATCAGATGGCAAAAGACTTCAATTGCCTTCGAGCATTACTGATGGAAGACATCATTCTGCTGAAGTCAATTTAGCAGCTAGTTGTAAAAATGATTTTCTCTCCCACATTTGGCTTTCAGCCATTCACATTTATAATCTGAATTGAAGGGTATAATAAACCCCTAGGTGGTCAGGCTACAAATAATCCTAATGATCAGAACATCTGAGCATTCATATTTTTAGGCTGATTAATTACTTTGAACATAGCAGCAGCAACATTTCAGTGGGATCTAATTAGGAAATTCTGGATGTATTCGCAAATGACTGAAAAACTTCCAAAGTCTATTTGGTTGTCACAATCTGCCAGCATTTTTAATTACTGTATAAATGATTGAAGCTGTATCTGTTCAACTGAGGAATGAATGCCAAATTGATGACCGAAGAAGATCAAATCTGTTGGCTTTAAGGCGATGACAAAACTGAGTTATGAACACGTGATCTGGCAAAATGCACAAATGGGAAGGAGAAGAAAACAGGATGACAGGAAGAATTCCTGTCAAACTTGTAATAGGCTTATAAGGTCACTTACTTTGAAACTGTAATTTAAGTGAACAATAGGAAATATTAAAATAAGTAATAGTGTTAACTAAATAAGCCATAGACAATTTAAACAAAAAATATGTGCCAACAAAATTTACAATTTAAATCAAGGAAAATTATTTGAAAATTAATTTTCTCACTGGCACAGCTAACTCGCAACAAGCTGGAAAAGCTCCATCCACCTGTCTTTATTTCCACCCAGACATTTTAGCCATTATTGATGGAACTTCATTTTTGGCTGCTCTAAGTGAATGTTGGTGATATATGGTGCAATGACGTACTGTGCATATTTTTTTGAGATTTTCAGAAGTGGTAAAATGCAAAGCAAAGAACACCCTGTTTACTTCATATTCTCATTGGTGTTAATGTGGGAAGGCAAAAAATCCCAATCTACAGATCTTGTTGGTTCAGAGGGTAACTGGGTAACCGCAGTGTGCTGCTCATCCATGGTGATATTATCTTTTTTTTATTCATTCATGGGATGTGGGCATCGCTGGCTAGACCAGTGTTTATTACCCATCTCTAATTGTCCTCGAGAAGATGGTGATGAGTTGCTTTCTTCAACTGCTGAAATCCATGTGTTGTAGGAACAGCAACAGTGCTGTTAAGGGAGTTCCAGAATTTTGACCCAGCAACAGTGCATCTGTTGCCCTTGAACTTCTGGGTGGCAGAAGTCATGGGTTTGCATGGTGCTGTCAAATGAGTCAGTTGCTGCAGCAACTGGAAATGGAAAACACAGCTTCCATTATGTGTCGGTGGTGAAGGGAGTAAATGCTGAAGGTGGTGGATGGGATGCCAATCAATCAGGTTGTTTTGTCCTGGATGATGTCAAGCTTTTTGAAGGTTGTTGGAGCTGCAGTTACATCACACACCTGACTTGTGCCTTGTAGATGTTGGACAGGCTTTGGGGAGTCAGGAAATTGATTACTCTGCACAGAATTCCCAGCATCTGACCAACTCTTGTAGCCACAGTATTTGTATGGCAGATCTGGGCCAGTTTCCAGTCAATGTTGATAGTGGGGAATTCAGCAATGGTAATTCCATTGAATATCATGGGGAGATGGTTAGTTTCTTTTGTATAAGAGATGATCATGGCTGGCACTTCTATGGCTTGAATGTTACTTGTCACTTATCAGCCCAAGCCTGAATATTGTCCAAGTTTTGCTGTATATGGGTACATACTTCTTCAGTGTCTGAGGAGTCGTGAGTGGTGCTGAACATTGTGCAATCATCAGTGAACATCACCGCTATGATCTTAAGATGGAACGACGGTCATTGTTGAAGCAGCTGAAGAAGGTTCGGCCAAGGACACTACCTTAAAGAACATCTGCTGTGAAGTCTTGGGGCTGAGATGATTGACCTCCAGCCACCACAACCATCTCCCTTTGTGCTAGGCAGGACTCCAACAAGTGGAGAGGTTTTCCCCTGAATCCCATTGACTTCAGTTTACTTCACACCATACTCTGTTAAATTCAGCCTTGATGCCAAGGCACACATCTCATGTCTGTCCCCAGAAGGACAAATGTTGAGAATCACTGCTCTATGATACACCACCATGTTTTAGCAATGTACAGTAAGATTCTTTGCCCCTCCCACGTTTCAGGTCCACTATTCCCAATGCAATTGAGAATAGCACTTTGTTGAACAGTTGAAAAACAATGTATATGTACAATCAGTATGAGTATAACAAGGGATGCAACAATGGAGTAGCCCACTGTTCTCATCTAACACTGGCCATTTGGTCCACTGCGTTTTGTTGATATTGTCATTTAGTTAATCTCAATTCCCTGCTGTTCTCCATATTCCTTAATATGCTTACACCAAACATATATCTCAATTTCCTGCCTCCTGTGACCATTATCCAGCCATTTATCACATTGCTCTTTTCAGAATCTTGCTGTGTGCAGATTGTACCTCCATTCCCTTACATTAAAACAGTGAATGCATTTCAAAAAAGAATTAATTGGCTGTGAAAAACTCTGGGACTTCTTGAGGTCATGAAAGGTGTTACGTGAGGGCATGTCCTTGCTTTAGGTAATCTTGGATAAATGAAGGAATGCTAATGTGACCAACAGCCAGCAGAGCCTGTAAACCTAAACTGGCCGTAACCCTAGTTATATCTGCAGCTCCTGGGACCACCTATCTGGCAGTGACTGTGGAAAACTGGCATCACTGAGAAGTTGTGCAATCTGTTGCAAGGAGAACAGTAGCCAACATTCAGCAGTAGACTGGTGCAGCCAGTAACAATAATCAGGTACAAATTCAAACCGCTTTCTATGTATGCTAACAAGCTGACCTTTGGGATTTGTTCCTTGTGGCTGCAAATGGGCCACTCTGCTCATGTAGCACCACCTCTAATTCATTGGCCATCAGACGGGACGAGCATTAGATAGCTCTGACACTTGATTGGAGACTCTGGGTGGAATTGTCCCAAAAGATTTCTAAGTGTCATGATGGCGAGAATAGCGGAGTGATCTGCGCCAGCCTCTTACATGCACTCCACACTGCAACCCTCCCACACCAGTCACTTATTTGGTGAGTTGCGAGATTCGCGCAAGTACTGGCAGGAACGGGTGAATCCGGTTTCAGAATGCTCTGGCGCCGTTTCACAAGGGTGCCCCAATCTCTCAGTGCACCTCCCCTCAGTGCACAGACCCCCTCCCTCCCCCCATGGACATCGGGACCCCCCACCTTCATCAATGTGTACCTCCACCCTCTTCCAGAAACGGGTCACCGGCATTGGGGCCCTCACGATGGGTCCCCCTGCCTGACCCCAACATGCCCCCCCATCATGACTACCTTCAAGGTCTATCCCTGCATGCCCCTCACCCAGTGTAAGACCCCCCCCTCCCCACTGTTTAGCTCCCCCCTCCTCCCCCCGCATAGTTCCCACTCAGACCCCACTCCCTTAACACTATCCCTGGTACACTGATGGTGCCCAACTGGCAACATTTGGATGTCCGGCGGCCACTACCAGTGTGCCAATTGGGCACCATCAGTTGGGCACTGCCAGGGTACCTGGTGGGCACTGCCCAGCCATGTTTCCGACCATCCAGGCACTCTAATGGCCCCCAACATGACCATTATGCTGTGTCTCCAAGCTGGCGTGACCTGCCAGAGAGGTGGGGGTATTCCAGGAGGGAGGAGGGTCGCATGCTGAACTTGTTGATGAGACTGAAATCCAATCAATCTCATGCAAATCATTCTCGCACCCGTTTTGGACTTAATCTGGTTCGTGCCATTAGAAAGGGGCTTGGAGAATTGCAAACTATTTGGCACGGGGTGCAAAACCGAATTTTAGGGGTTATTCTCTGGGATCGGTGTGACCTGTGCCAGGCACTGCAAGGTTGGAGAAACACCCCCTCCATTTAGTGTTTTGAAGTCAATTTTCTCTTTAATTCTCTTTTATTGTTCCGTCTTTCCATTTACCCCTCGAAAATCGACAAAGCCTGATATTAGGTTGACATGCCTTTGGAACCTTTCAACAATATATCATCAAGCTGCGCAGTGGGGAGCTGCCAAGTTCCATAACAGCACGGTGGCAGCGTCTGTTTTGAGGCGGCACGGTGGTTAGCACTGCTACCTCACAGCGCCAGGGACACAGGTTCAATTCCTGGCTTGGGTCATTGTGTGGAGTTTGTGCTTTCTCCCCGTGTCTGCGTGGGTTTCCTCCGATGCTCCGGTTTCCTCACACAGTCCAAAGATCTGCAGGTTAGGTGAATTGGCCATGATAAATTGTCCCTTAGTGTCAGGGGGACTAGCTAGGTTAAATGCATGGGGTTATGGGGATAGGGCCTGGTTGGGATTGCGGTTGGTGCAGACTCAATGGGCCAAATGGCCTCCTTCTGAACTGCAGGATTCTATGATTCTAAGTGTCTGCATTCTCTTAAAGTTCACTTGGATCATAATTTTCAGTCTCCCATTTAGTGCTTGGGGCTCGAAATAATATATGCTAATATGCTGTCAATGGGAAAATAGTGCACCACTGGCACACTGCTCTTTTAGCCAGCTTTGCAGGGCAAATGGCATTTTCCAAAATATAAACCAGAAGTCCACCTTGAGCAAGAAAATTTCTTGTACCATCCAACAGGGGCAGAAAACCTCACAACCTTTAAAAATGATGTGGATGAGCACGTGAAATGTCATATCATTCAAAGCTCTGGGCCAAGTGCTGGAAACTGGGATTACTGTAGATATAGTCTTTTTTTGTCGGTGCACACTTAATAGGCTGCAGGGCCTCTTCTTCATGACTCTATGACTGAGAGAGGAGGTGGTGGAGAGGCTATCTAATGGGATAAGAGGCTCAGGTGGAGAGCCCGTTACCTACATGACTCCCAGAAACTGAGTCCGGGGCAGGAAAGGTCGAGAGCGGTCTTTCTGTGCAGAGGCCAACTGAGGCGTTGAAGAGGCTGCTTAAGTGTCTCACCTCACAACCACTGGTATCCTGCCAACAGCAATGGGGCCATATTCTGTGAGCAACCCATCTGGCAAACCCTGACTTACATGCCCACAGCCTATTGGGGGTGCGGGGGTGGGATGGGGAGGGAGTGGGTGGCGCTATACATCCTTCTCAGGCATGCTGCGCTCATTGGAGGGACCCGCTGGTGGCCAGAGATGAACCTGGGGGAGGAGATCCTCCTGGCTTTTTTACTGACCCCCTCTATTCCCTCGCCAGACCTCGATAACTGCCCTGGTGATCCTGCCCCACGTACTTGTGTCCCGGGGCTTCAGTGATGATCCTCACCCTCAGGCCTGCTGCAATCATGTCAGTGGCCACACTCTCCATGGCGCCACTGCTATTCAAGAGCTGCCAACCTCTGAATGACCAGCAGCTTTTGGAGATGGGACATCCACCCGGCGAGAGAAATCCCTGCAGGAAATTCACCTTCAGGAGTTGAAAACCCTGACGGCAGCCAGGAGACAACCGAATTGGGATTTAGTCCTGACAGGGCTCTGCAGCCAATGGATGGACCCATACCACCGCCACGACCATTAAATTCCATCCACCCGGTGAGCTCCTTCTTTGTCCTTGATTTTATTTTGGTGAATACCTGGTGTACTGTTTGAAGAACACAGAAATTTGACAGAAGGATGGAATAGTGTGCACTAAAAAAAACATTGTAAAAATCTGGACATCTATTTCATTAATGTCACTCATTTTTTAAAACTGATTAGCTTCTTCCATGCCTCCCTATAGTTTGAAATAATTAATCATCTGTGTAGCTATTAAGCAATACAGCTTTAACACCTACATGGCCCAATCAGAAGCTTTAAAGAAACACTGAAGGTCAGATTTTCACAAGTTGGGTTGACTGAAGGTCTGTAAAAATGATAAGTGGGACCCAATTTCAGGATTCCCAGGATCAGCAATTTTTACCGGCGCAGGATAAGGGTGAGCATAGCGAGCATAGAATCGTACAGTGCAGAAGGAGACCATTTGGCCCATCAAGCCTGCACTGACAACAATTCCAATCAGGCCCTATTCCTGTAATCCCACATATTTACCCTGCTAATCCCCCTGACACTAAGGGTCAATTTAGCATGGCCAATCAACCTAACCCCGCAGATCTTTGGAGTGTGGGAGGAAACCGGAGCACCCGGAGGAAACCCACACAGACTTGGGGAGAACGTGCAAACTCCACACAGTCACCCGAGGCCAGAATCGAACCTGGGTCCCTGGCGCTGTGGGGCAGAAGTGCTAATCACTGTGCCACTCTGCACTCCCATCCTGACTAGTTCCATTCCAGGTGTAGGCATCTTATGTTCACCAACAAATTTTGTGGAGTCAGGCCAGCTTCTCTGGGACTTGTGGTTCATGGCCCCTCTGAGAAGTCATGAACCAGTCTGGATTTGGGAACGTTTGGGAGGGTTTGCTTCAAATGTCCTTCATACCCCCATGCGCCTTTCATGCCCCATGAAGGTGGCATGGGAATGGGTGGGGGTGTGAAGGATGAGGGCTAGAGGGTCTAACAACTTATACTACAAATGGGACAAAGTCCCAGAGAACTGATATGATCTTGTAACCCGCTTGCCTCAACATTTGTCCATCTCCATGGTCACAGCCAAATTGCTTTCAATTTTGGCAGGCGACTTGATCCAGTATCTGCCTCCCCAGAGTGAAAATGGTGCGTGCGGGGCCATTGAAATGACATGGGTCTGCCAAGTTGGAAAATTTCCCGACTTGAGCCTCCTGCCTCAATGGCAAAGATCTGGCCTTAATTGCCCATTATTCTAACCTAAGGTATGACAAAACGAATAATCAAAATAGCCAATATTTTAAAAGCACAGTAATGTCAAAAATGTCAAGCTTACAAGATTGAAATTCCTGACAGTCAGTTTCTAACTGGCACAGTGGCACAGTGATTAGCATTGCTGCCTCACAGCGCCAGGGACCCAGGTTTGACTCCCAGCTTGAGTCAATTTCTGTGCAGAGTTCTCCCCGTATCTGCGTGGGTTTCCTCCGGGTGGTCCGGTTTCCTCCCACAATCCGAAAGACGTGCTTGTTAGGTGCATTAAGTGCAGAAATTCTCCCTCAGTGTACCTGAACTGGCGCTGGAGTATGGCGACTCGGGGATTTTCACAGTAACTTCATTACCGTGTTAATGAAAGCCTATTATGACACTAATAAATAAACTTGAAAAACGTAAGATGGAAATATTGAATGCAGAGCTGTAAAGTTCTTTTCAATAGTGCTGGTATCAGCAGAGTTTAAATAACTTGAAGATCCTCTTCAAATATTGCATTAAGAGCAATTAATGATCATCAGATGCTGCAGCCACCATCAGTTTCAGTTTAGGTGGTTCTGAGACATAATAATTATTCTGTTCTAAATTCAACCCAACAGGGTAATGATGCCCCTTCAACACATAAAATCCCATGTGAAGTGTAAAAAGTAGTTGCCATTTGGGTGTAGTTTGTTTCCCTCTATTCAGACTCACAAGTATTGATAAAAGAATGCCAAAATAGGACAAGCAGACAGGGACCTCTTTTAGTCTCAACAAAGAAAGTCAGTTTAGCTTAGAATTACAACACTGCCCTCGGGCAACACTCTTAAATGCTCAACAGTAACCTGTTCAGAGTTAAGGGGAAAAAAAACTTTTTTGAGACTTGGCAACCAGACAGACTTTACAGGGAACAATATTTATGCCCTGGCACAATAATTCATCATTTTCCAATACTTAATGTTCTTGCTGACCCAATACAGCCTTGAACACATTGACAATTCAATCAGGCAATTAATATAGCTTTGCTTGGCTAGAAGCAGTGGAAAGTAATGTGAGGCATTAAACCTCAATTGAATTACTTGTCTGAGTGGTAGAAGAGTTGTTTGCTCCTTGCTTTATCACGCCATAATTTAACATTATTTTACGTTTGCTGTCAGCCAAAAACCACTCTGGGCTTAATGCAATTTCTTCCAAAACTGTGATAATGATAGCATAATGCAGAGCACTGATATTGTTTCAGTGCAGAAGTCCTGTTTATATGCTGAGGAATGGCAATGCTAGTAAATGGAGTATTTATCTTTTGATGAATATTATCAACAACAAGGACTTTTGTTTCTCTACTTATTATTTCCTACTTATTTCATTAATTTCAACAAAAGGTGGTTCTGATATAAGTCATCACATACCAGTGCTGGCATACTAACAGTATTGTATTCAAATCCCCTCTAATATTTGTTTTTCCTTCATACTTGTGTCACGCAACGATAAGTATGGTAATATTGGAGATTGGTATTCACTGCTACTTGGTGAAACTTGCATCCCTCCACAATCTCTTCAAATGTGCCATTGTATTGCTGTTTATGGCGGTACGCCATGCTATATAATTTGTTGGTTGGATCTGTGCAAAGTTGGAGAATGCCTGAGGCAAACCCCAATCAAATGGAGCAAAAAATGTAGAACGAGCAAAAACAAATTAGGATCAAGAATGACCAATGTTTCAAAAAAAACCTCAAAATAACCAAGCGTTTTACAGGGACAATAACATCAAAAATGCTAAGCTTGCAAGAGTGTGGTTCCTGGCAGTCAGTTTCCAAGATGGAAACATGCGATGCAGAACTGAGAAGTTCTTTTCAATTATGCTGATTTAAGAAGGGTTTGAATAACCCGAAGATTGCCATCTTCAAATTCGGCAATAAGCAATTAATGAATATCAGATGCTGCTGTCACTGTCAGTTACATTTTAGTTGGTTCTAAGACATAACAAGAATTATGCTGTTTTTTTTCCATCCCCGCTGAATGATGATACCCCTTCAACGGGCAAAGATCCCATGTGAAGTGTAAAGAATAGTTGCCATTTGGTGGCATTGGGAGCAGTTTGTTTCTTGTCATTCGGACTGATAAATGTTGAAAAATACAAAATAGGATAGGCAGAGAGGGATTGTTTTTAGTCTCAACAGAAAAACTCGGTTTAGCTTATGACACTGCCCTTGGGCATCACTATTAAATGACAACCACTGTTTATAACTGTTTATATATGTTGAAAACTATGAATAAAAAACTTCTTTTTTGTGATTTAGCAATCAGCCAAGTCTTACAGGGTTAAAATATTTTGGGGCCCCAAGGACTCCTGAAATATATCTCATGCCACGTTCATCTAGTTGCAACAATACCCTACAACATACACAGGCACTTACACAATCGTGAGTGGGATGTTAGCTGTATGCTTTCTGTTAAACATTTAAAAGGGTTGCAAGTTACTTTAAGAGCTGATCGCATGATTTGATGACGATGTCATTCGGGTGTTTGCAGTTGCTTCTGTTTTACTTTCCGTTTTGTACTTGGTGTAGTGGAGAGAACATCTCTTTCAATTAAACCTGTTGTGTGTTACTTTGAATCTACCTGCGCAAACCACGTTCTTTTCTTTCTGTTAAAATTCACACCCTAACATAGATAAGAGTTGCATCTTCCACCTGGCAAGGCTCCTCAATGAAATCCATTGTGACCAAGGCAGTCACTCACAATGTGTTATATCGATGGTGAGATATAAGCATTACACTTGGGAAAAGGGAGCTGATGAAGTGCCAATGGTATGACTGTATTTTACAGATGACTTAGTCGGCTGTGGCACACTCCCCAAAATGACACACTCATCCAGCAGTTTCAGTTCGAGTTTCCGTGTTACATTAATCCCAACGCTACAATAGAGAAGAAACAGCTGAGAATGACAAGGCCAGATACTTGGCTGTATTATTTTTCATATGCATGCTCTGACACACACAACCTGTGTGCCCTCATGATGATCAGATAAGATGAAACACTCAAGGACACTTGTCTTTGTTTAAGAGTAACCCTGCTGTGGCTTATCACATACTCGCTCCTTATCACATTTCTCCTCAGCACATTGTGAGAAGCAACAGTGTGTGATTCCAGTGCATGCCTAAAGACTATTGTGGTTTACAGAGATGCCAATTGGAAGCTGCATCAGTAACCTGTTGAAGAGCTTTTATTAACAGGGGGTTGGAGTTTAAGAGCCGTGGGGTTATGCTGCAACTGTACAGACCTTGGTGAGACCACATTTGGAATATTGTGTGCAGTTCTGGTCACCTCACTATAAGAAGGATGTGGAAACGCTGGAAAGAATGCAGAGGAGATTTACCAGGATGCTGCCTGGTTTGGAGGGTAGGTCTTACGAGGAAAGGTTGAGGGAGCTAGGGCTGTTCTCTCTGGAGTGGAGGAGGTTGAGGGGAGACTTAATAGAGGTTTATAAAATGATGAAGGGGATAGATAGAGTGAACGTTCAAAGACTATTTCCTCGGGTGGATGGAGCTATTACAAGGGGGGATAACTATAGGGTTCATGGTGGGAGATATAGGAAGGATGTCCGAGGTAGGTTCTTTACTCAGAGAGTGGTTGGGGTGTGGAATGGACTGCCTGCAGTGATAGTGGAGTCAGACACTCTAGGAACATTTAAGCGGTTATTGGATAGGCACATGGAGCACACCAGGATGATAGGAAGTGGGATAGCTTGATCTTGGTTTCAGATAAAGCTCGGCACAACATTGTGGGCCGAAGGACCTGTTCTGTGCTGTACTGTTCTATGTTCTATGTTTAAGAGTCAAGGCAATGGGACGAATATCTTTGTCCAACAACTTAGTGAAGAGATCCTTCTCCCGGCACTTGTCACAGCCTCAGTGTTGTAGATGCTCAGTGTTGGATATCTCAGTGCCTGCACACAAGTGTACCCTTGCTTCATCAACTTGAGGTTGATGAAGGTGAAGCAAGGTTGAAGCAATGTGCTCCAACTTTGAGTGAAGATCAGTATATTGCATCTATAAATATCAAACACCTCTCTGGCTGTGGGCAGCACACACAAGCTCTGTGAAGAGACTCATGATTGAGAGACTGCAGAAAAACAGTGGGCAGATGGAGTTTGAGCAACCATGCTCAACTCTTCCCTTAAATGGCTGCTCCTTCGCCTCTCAAGAATGCAGACGAGATAGGGTTGCCTCAATGGTGCAGAGCCAATACCCTGTGACACATAGGTTTGAGTTTTTTGCGGCAACCACAATTTACATGAAGGTGCAGGCATTACTAATATGGAGAGTGGTGTTGAAACAGGACAATCATTTTGTTCAGATGGTAATTCACTGCACAGGGGTGAGGCCCAGCAAGAGGCAATTGCTATTAGTGTGTACAGGAAGCATAGTTTCACCCCTTTTGACATTAACACAGCTCATCATAAGAAGGATGCATAGACAAGGAGACATGAAATGACTTCGAGTGCATTTACATTTGTAAACATTATATGTAAGTGCTTGCCCATGTTGAGCAACTACATTCTCTTCGCTTCCCTTAGTCTGTCTTGGTGCTCCCCTGACATCCACAGCAGAATGGAGTTAGCCTTGTTGTCTGTGATGACCTTGGCGAGTGTCCTCTGGAGGACCGAGACTTGGAGGGCCCCAGACTGCTTTGGGTGTCTTGCTGTGGGGCAGGTGCACCCCCCACCCCCTCAAAATATGGAGGTGAATCATAGAATCATAGAATCCCTACAGCCCAGAAGCCCATCGAGGCTGCACCGAAAACAGTCCCACCCAGGCCCTATCCCTCTAACCCCATGTATTTACCCTGCTCGTCCCCCTGACACTACGGGACAATTTAGCATGACCAACCAACCGAAGATGTACATCTTTGGACCCTGGGAGGAAACCAGGGCACCTGGAGGAAACTCACACAAATACAGGGAGAATGTGCAAACTCCACACAAACAGTCACCTGAGGCCGGAATTGAACCCGGGTCCCTGGCGCTGTGAAGCACCAGTTCTAACCACTGTGCCATCCTGAAGCTGATGGGGTTATAGGAAATGGGGATTTGGTTCAGCTGGACACTCCCAGAGTCAGTGCTGACCTCAGTGCATTGGCATGTCGAAGCGATCTTCTCAGACTGAAGGCAGATGGACTCTGCTATCATGCCTTGCAATCTGAGGAATGCAGCTGACATCCCTTCCTGCTGCTCCTGAGCTTGTCTTTGGAGTTCCAGCAACTAATTTAGTACCAAGTCCAGAGGTTCATCATCTGACAGCAGATTCCTGGCCTCCAGCAGTCCTCCATCTGCTAGGAACCCATGATGTCCCTGCCTCTATGGATCAGATTGTATGTTTTGTTCACCAGATTGTGAGCACGATGCTCCTCCAGAACTAGGTCCCACTGAGATGTGTGTGTCTGCACTGGTGGAGGGTGGGTGAGCGCTGTGATGGGTCTTCAATGTTGCTGTCCTCAGAATTTCACTGGAGCTGGAGTCGATGGCCTGGCTTCCGGTTGAGCTCTGACACATTCCAGAATTCCCACTCACCTGAAGAAGGGGCTTGCAGCTCCGAAAGCTTGTGTGGCTTTTGCTACCAAATAAACCTGTTGGACTTTAACCTGGTGTTGTTAAACTTCTTACATTCCAGAGGTGCATTGAAAGAAAGGAGAGACTATTAATGCATGGCAGGGGAGTGTGAAATAGGAGATATCGGTCACTGTATGATTGTCATGTGGATGTTGTAGCGCAGGATCCTCACTTGGGTGCCTGCCACCAACCTCACAGTCAGTGCAAGCATGGTCCACACCCTCTCTGACCTTGATCATGCCAACTCCCTCACCGGTATGGGATCTCTCTTTCTTATTGTGAGCCAGTCCTGCATGAAGACAGACGGATTGGGTGGGAATAAGGTGCATAAAAGGGCATATGATAAGGGTGCCTGCCATGAGTGGGTGGCGAATGTTGCCATCAACAGGATAAAGACACAAACTCCAGAGGAGATGGAGCTGTGAGGGTGAATGATGATATCCCTTGCGGTGGAAGCAAGTGAGGTCCTTGTTAATGTGTGAAAGTTTTGTGAGTGTGTGAGTTGGGAGTGCTGAGATGATTGACTTAACTTGGTGGAACGCAGCAGATTAATTAGTCTCTTTCTGCACTGGGTGGCTGACCTCTTTTTGCAGGGCATTGGCACTGACTGCCTGCCAAGTTGGATGGTGGACCTTGCTGGAACTCCTACAGCCAGAGTGAGGGTAGAGGACATTGCAGCGAGCCTTCATTGCTTCTAACAAGTGCTGCAGTGAGGCATCGCTAAATCTGGGCACTGCTTCTTCCCTTTGGATGCCATTTGTTATGTGGAGTTTTACTAAGCTGAGAGAATGCAAACACTATGCAGGGGCACCCTTTAAATATGGCACTGGGAGTTAAGGAGCTCTGAGGACATAGTAGGGTGGGCGAATCAGAGTTCACCTATCAGTGATTCCTATGGATAAATAATTAATGTAGTAAGAGTTTTAACAACACCAGGTTAAAGTCCAACAGGTTTATTTGGTAGCAAATGCCATTAGCTTTCGGAGCGCTGCTCTGACAAAGGAGCAGCAAGCTCCGAAAGCTTATGGCATTTGCTACCAAATAAACCTGTTGGACTTCAACCTGGTGTTGTTAAAACTCTTACTGTGTTTACCCCAGTCCAACGCCGGCATCTCCACATCATAAATAATTAATAACATCTGAAGTGCACGATACGGCACAAAAACTCACCATTGAGACTGATGGGTTGAATGCCATTTTTCGAAGCCGACTTTGTCTTTTGTCTTCATTCATGTCTTCATGAGGTGGCACGGTGGCACAATGGTTCGCACTGCTGCCTCACAACGCCAGGGTTCAATTCCCAGCTTGGGTCACTGTCTGTGAATTTGCACGTTCTCCCCGTGTCTGCGTGAGTTTCCTCTGGGTGCTCCGGTTTCCTTCCAAAGTCCAAAAGACGTGCTGGTTAGGTGCTTTGGTCATGCTAAATTCTCCCTGTGTGTACCCAAACAGGCGCCGGAGTGTGGCAGGAACTTCATTGCAGTGTTAATGTAAGCCTACTTGTGACACTAATAGAATTGACCACAAATCCACAATCGAAGGAAAAATTCCAAATGTGCCCTCTGGACAGTAGTAGCATGAAGAACAAGATCAACACTTCCATGCAGTATTGCGCGCCTGTTGTTTCCTCCACTCTTGAGTAGTCAGAGCACACCTTGACCCCAGCTCAGCCCAACCTGACCTGACCTTTAATCACAACATGTTGCCGGTATCACCATTCGTGCCTCTCTGCAGGTATCACTGATGAATGAAAGTGCCATATGGCAGTCCTCTCTGTTATTGACCGGTAAGTAGCACCTTTAACTACCCATGGAAACTCTGGTGCCTGTTCGGGTACACTGAGGGAGTCTTTAGCATGGCCAATGCACCTAACCGGCACGTTCTTTCGGACTGTGAGGAAACCCATGCAGACATGGGGAGAACGTTCAGATTCCGCACAGACAGTTAGCCAAGTCGAGAATTGAACCCAGTCCTCGGTGCTGTGAGGCAGCAGTGCTAACCACTCTGCCACCTTGCCGCCCGAGAATAGTACAAGTCTTTTGGAGACTGAAAGCTTAAATTAAGAAACTTTTAATTTGCAATCGCTTCTATGTGGGGCATTCTTCCTTGGCCCACTTTAAAAAATGTCTGTTTTTCAGACATTGCCGGTTTCTGGATAGCTGAATTTGAGGTACTGGACCTGTGTTTCACAATCTTTCAATCTGATTAGGGTGGGATATACACAATTTTTGCTTTATTCACTCAGGTCCCAGATGCCTTGTTTCGCTGCTGCCACGATATCAGTCTGTACTTATTTTAGCAACACGTCAAGCAAAACATATAAAAGAAACCAAACATGCAAGGGCAAGCCTATCCAACAGCAGATGATTTAGATGTCATGTTGCAACAAATTATAGACTAAATTCTTTTAAATTTTTAAAGCTGAGAGTTGTCTCTTTCGGTAGGTTTCATTCGACTTTGAAGAGGTAAGCAAATGATTATTAGCTATAGAAGGTAAACAAACTTAAATTTTTCATTAACAGCTTAAAATTCATGAAAACCTAAGGCAAAGTAAACTTATTTATAGTTTTTATTATATCTCTTGCTGGCAAGAGTGCGCAGCACAGGCTAAACACATCAGTGTTTACGCAACAGAAGGTTTCTCAGCCTTGTGAAAATATATATTGCAAGCAATGTGCTTGTACATGAATGGGTGGATTCAGGTGTAATCTGAAATATCGGTGACCTCTTACTTCATTTAACAGTTTAAATATTTATTTTAAAACTCAATAGCTCTGTTCTAATTTCTCTAAACCACTTGCAATGAGCACTTTGTTTAGCTGACAAAAATCATTTGAAAAAAAAAAAATCCCATGCAGGAAAACATTAAGTGTGCCTGCCTTTTCCCGAGGTAAACGGTGTAGCCCACTTAACTGTGTAACTGTTAATTTAACCCCATTTGAATGAGGAGGTTTCTCAAACTCTGGAATTATACAGCAGGCTGCATTGTTCTACCCCGGAGATAACAAGGCATGATACACGATTTTCACACTTTTATTCCATTTATGGGCATTACAGAATATGCCGAACCTTTAAACTTTTAAGGACTATTTTCCCTTAACCTCCTTTCAATGTTTCATGATAAGCAACAACCTATTTCTCTCACCAGCCACAGTATCACTGATCTGAAGGAGCCAATTAAATTAAAATGACTAGCATTTAAAAATCAACTACAAATGATGGAAATGTGGAGGAGACACTGAGGATGCTGTAATTGCACAGCAGATCAGGATTTAAATGGATCTGCTGTCTGAAATTAAAGCAGTTACTCCACTCACAGCTACAAGAAGTGACAAAATCAATGGTTTTGACAAACCCAATGGTTTTCCAATTTAAGAGGATTTAATCTGTTCAATAATGTTCAATCTCCACAGTTTAAATGTGATTGAACTCTGCTCCCCTGCTAACCAGCGTATGACTTCATATGCATTGGGCAGAATTCTCTCAGCCAGTTGGAGGCAGCTTTGGCAGTAAGTTGACAAGGGAAAATTCTGGAAATTGATGTTGGGTCAACATCCGGTTATGACTACTCCCCCTCATCCAGATTTTCCCAGGGTGGTATTAAAGTGAGTTGGAAACCTCCTTGCATCTGTCAGGTAAGTAATTCAATAGTCGTTGAAATTGTTAAGAAACCAATTATGAGGAGTAAAATTCTCCCCAAAAAATTCTATGGGCCCAATTTGCGTGAAAACTGAAGTAAATCACACTTTTTTTCAGTGGGACTTCAGAGAAAAATCTCCCACATTCTCTGCACTGCTGAGTGCCTCAGCGTGATTCACTCCAGAATTCAGTGGGTGCGGTTTATTCCCGCCAGAGGGGCCAGCAGCGTAGCACTGAGCAAGCCACTGCGAATGCACCAAATTGTCAGCGCTGAGATTAGTGTATGCATAGTGGCCCCTGTCTGCCAGCCTCCCGATTGCTGGCCAGTTCGATTGCTGGCCAGCCCTGCAATCCCCAAAACCTCGGCCCTCTCCTCCCTCTCCCAACAGCCCGATCGCTGGCCCCTTGAACATTCCCAGGCCCAGCCCCAAAGTCCCCCTCCCTCCTCCCTGGCCACCCCAATCTCCAGCATTCCCCCCCCCCCCCTCCAATTACCCCGTCCCCCCGGCATCCCCAACCCCCCCAGCAGGCTGACACACCCCCACCCCGATGGCCAGCTCTGATCGCTGAGCCTCCCTCCCTTCCCCACCGATCCTGCCTGCAGAGTGGCAGCGGGACCCCCCACACCCAGCCCCACCCCCTCAGGCTCCACCCCGTCAGGCCCGCCGCCTAGGCCCCACCCCTATATGCCCCATCCCCTTGGCACTGCTCCAACACTTTGGGGTGCCCTGATTGCCCCCCCTTTCACTCCAGCTTTAAGCCCTGCTGGAGTGTAATACAGTAAGAAGTTTAACAACACCAGGTTAAAGTCCAACAGGTTTATTTGGTAGCAAAAGCCACACAAGCTTTCGGAGCTCCAAGCCCCTTCTTCAGGTGAGTGGGAATTCTGTTCACAAACAGGGCATATAAAGACACAGACTCAATTTACATGAATAATGGTTGGAATGTGAATACTTACAGCTAATCAAGTCTTTAAGATACAAACAACGTGAATGGAGAGAGCATCAAGACAGGCTAAAAAGATGTGTATTGTCTCCAGACAAGACAGCCAGTGAAACTCTGCAGGTCCAGGCAAGCTGTGGGGATTACAAATAGTGTGACATGAACCCAATATCCCGGTTGAGGCCATCCTCGTGTGTGCGGAACTTGGCTATCAGTTTCTGCTCAGTGACTCTGCGCCGTCATGTGTCGTGAAGGCCTCCTTGGAGAACGCTTACCCAAATATCAGAGGCCGAATGCCCGTGACCGCTGAAGTGCTCCCCAACAGGAAGAGAACACTCTTGCCTGGTGATTGTCGAGCGGTGTTCATTCATCCGTTGTCGCAGCGTCTCCAGAGTGTAATACTCCAGGCTGCGGGGGAGGGAGGCTACTGGGCCCAGACACTTCAGTCCCGGGCCTGCTAATTATATTTAAAATATATGTTAAGGCCTATTTAAATAATTTATGCACCTCCCCACGGATTTTCAGTGCGGAGCCGCCGGAAATCCACTGTTGGGAAATGCTTTCAGGGCAAGACGCCCAGCGTGGAGCCTGTGGATCAGGCCCCGCTTAAATCTCCAGGCACAGCAGGATGGGAGAATCTCGGCAGACATCTTTTAGCCCGAATCCTGAATTTCCCAGCCCATTGAACATGTTTCCTGATCTGTCAGCAACCAAATAGTAAGACCTTCTTCAGTGAAATTGATAAGCTGTGTCACCGATCAGTCAGACTGAAGATCTCCAGCCATGGTCAGGTAAGACACTGCTGTTCAAAGTATTCCTTTGTCAGAGAGTGCTTTCACTGTTTTACCAGTGATTGCCAACTGCTTGGAAGGCACATCACCTCTCTCGCACTTAACTCACCTGCAGCAGCACTTTCCTGTTGCCAGTCGGTGCAGCTTATGCAGCTCCATCTTCCACCTCTGCTGAGGGACAAGAGCAGGAACCCAAACCACAGCCAACTGCTCCATTAGCTGCATGCGCAACAACAGCACCAGCTGTCTTCTCCTCAAGCACAGGATCCTCCACAGAGCAGAGGAAATGTATACTGAGATCCAGCTGGAAAGAGGTGAGATCCCAACACAGGGTCCAGAGGCAGAGAGGGGATCAGCTCCAGACACGTGTGAGCATCAATGCCTCTGGAGGCTTGGCCTTTCATGGTAGGTCATTAACTGATATCTGCATCTTCCTGGAACAGGATTTCCTTACCTGTGGATCAGGTGAGCATGTGGCCTTCACGGTCTCTGTCACCACTCAACACCTGCCAGTCTCTGCCTTTCGGCAAGTTGTGTCCTTCTGCAGGGAGAAAAAGAGAAAGGTTTGAGTTGTTGTCATGGCTTATATGCAGAAGAGAGATGGACATCATTTGTGGAGGGTGACTATGAAGTACTGCAAGTGTTGGCTCCTCCAATGGGGAGCCTGCAGGGAGAGGTAGCAGTGGAGTTAGTGCAGAGCTCTCTGAAAGGTCACCCAGACTTGAAATGTTGGTTCTATTCTCTCTCCATAGGTGCTGTCAGACCTGCTGAGATTTTCCAGCACTTTCTGTTTTGGTTTGAGCCGTAAGATCTACATGGCTAATAGGCGCATCCACCTCAAATGACTCAGGGGTAACACAGCGATATCAACCACAATTACAATTGATCAAGGATTACGGGGAGGACTAAATGTTTTGGGGGGAGGATATCCTGAATGATGGGAGAGATTTCCATGGTTATGCAGGGAGTTAAAGCTGGTCTAGTAAAAAAACCTGAGGACCACCGCCTTGGAATCTGAAACAATGGTGCAGGCAGGAAGAAAGGCAGAGAAAAGTGCTTTTGGGAAGAGTGCTTTGGGAGGCACAGTGGTTAGCACTGCTGCCAGGGACCCGGATTCGATTCCCAGCTTGGGTCACCGTCTGTGCAGAGTCTGCACATTCTCCCCGTGTCTGCGTGGGTTTCCTCCAGGCTTCCTCCCACTGTCCGAAAGATATGCAGGTTAGGTGCACTGGCCATGCTAAATTCTCCCTCAGTGTACCTGAACAGGTGCCAGAATGTGGCGACTAGGGGATTTTCACAGCAACTTCATTGTAGTGTTAATGTAAGCCTACTTGTGACACTAATAAATAAACTTAAACTTTTGCAGTGCCAGGCTTGCCAAAGGGAGGAGCTTCACGCGATGGGCAAAAGACATCTAGGCCCCCACCAGACCCAAAGGAGGAGGCTCACAGCAATGCTGCGGGAAGGTGCCTCTCAAGACTGAGGGGGTACAGAAGACACGTGTCTTTTCTGTAGATGAGTGAGAGGCAGTGTCATTGATGCCTCCACAGGTCCAGGGATCTGGTGGGTCACATCATCCACACTCTCCATGAATTGACATTATGGGACTGAGAAGATCCTTTGCATCTGGCTCTGAGAGTCTCCATTGCTCTTAACTTTTACATGAATGATCTCTCCAGGCCTCCACTGGGGAGCAAGCTAACCAGGCAGCAAGAGCATTAGCTTTGCTGCTATTTCCAGATTTGCGCTGGTGCAGGGTGCCATCGACTGCACTTGTGGCTATGAGAGCACTCTGGCAACAGGCAATGCAAATATCAGTAGGGAAGGCTTCTAGTTGTTCAATGTGCAGCTGGTCTGTTACCACCAGAAACACCACAGTAAGAAGTCTCACAACACCAGGTTAAAGTCCAACAGGTTTATTTGGTAGCACGAGCTTTCGGAGCGCTGCCCCTTAATCAGATGACTGAAGAGTTGGGTTCACAAACAGGGCATATATAGACACAGACTCATTCACAAGATAATGGTTGGAATGCGAATCTTAACAGGTAATCAAGTTTTTACAGATGCAGACAATGTGAGTGGAGAGAGGATTAAGCACAGGTTAAAGAGATGTGTATTGTCTCAAGCCAGGACAGTTAGTGAGATTTTGCAAGCCCAGGCAAGTCGTGGGGGTTACAGATAGTGTGACATGAACCCAAGATCCCGGTTGAGGCTGTCCTCATGTGTACCGAACTTGGCTATCAGTTTCTGCTCGGTGATTCTGCGTTGTCGTGTGTCTTGAAGGCCGCCATGAAAAATGCTTACCCAAAGATCAGAGGCTAAATGCCCTTGCTGCTGAAGTGTTCCCCGACAGAAAGGGAACAACTCCTGCCTGGTGATTGTTGAGTGGTGTCTATTCATCCTTTGTCATAGCATCTCGCTGATGTACCATGCCTCGGGACATCCTTTCCTGCAGCGTATCTGGTAGACAACGTTGGCCAAGTCGCACGAGTATGTACCATGTACCTGGTGGATAGTATTCTCACGTGAGATGATGGCACCTGTGTCGATGGTCTGGCACGTCTTGCAGAGGTTGCTGTGGCAGGTTTGTATAGCGTTGTGGTTTCTGTTCTCCTGAAGGCTGGGTAGTTTGCTGTGGACAATAGTCTGTTTGAGGTTGTGCGGTTGTTTGAAGGCAAGTAGTGGGGGTGTGGGGATGGCCTTGGCGAGATGTTAGTCTTCATCAATGACATGTTGAAGGCTCCGAAGAAGATGTCATAGCTTCTCTGCTCTGGGGAAGTACTGGACAACGAAGGATCTTTGTCTTCTGAGGAGGTCGATGCAGTTTTTTGCTGTGGTGTGTCGGAACTGTCGATCAATGAGTTGAGCGCCATATCCTGTTCTTACGAAGGCGTCTTTCAGTGTCTTTCACATTGTCTGTACCTGTAAAGACTTGAGTACCTGTTAAGACTTGCGTTCCAATCATTATCTTGTAATTGAGAGTTTGTATCTATATATGCCCTGTTTGTGAACCCAACTCTCCACTCACTTGATTAAGGGGCAGCGCTCCGAAAGCTCGTGCTACCAAATAAGCCTGTTGGACTTTAACCTGGTGTTGTGAGACTTCTTACTGTGCCTACCCCAATCCAATAGTGGCATCTCCACATCATGGCCACCAGAAACACATCATGCAAGTTCCTGTGAGATACCGGTGAAGCTGCTGAAACGCCTACATCTTGAATAGATCGCAAATCCTGAACATCTTTGAGGGACCACACAACATCCATGGTTGGCTCGGCAACAACAAAGGCAAAGGATGTGGTTAATGATGCCCATCCAAAGGCCACAAACTCCAGGTGAGGGAAGGTACAATGATGCTCATTGCACTACATGGACATTGGTATAGCAGACCATTGACATCCTGAAGATATGATTCTAATACCTTGATAGATCTAGCAGAGCACTCCAGCACACTCGCCAGAGGGTCTCACAGATCATTGTGGTTTGCTGCACTAGCACTGCAAAGTGGGGAGGACTTGCCAGATGCCAAGATGGAGGAGCTGCACATCCCTCCCCGATGAGGAGGACATTGAGAGGGATGAGGCATTAGAGGTTGAGAAAGCTGAGGCTGGAGGAGAAGAAGCCTTATCATGGGCCAGGCCAGGCAGACATGTGAGGTGCTTACAGCCACCAGATTCCAAGAAGATGATGATGAATAGCAGTGCTTATCCTGTTGAACGATCCATGATGGGCCCACATCTCCAACAGCATGGCTAGTCTTCTCAACCATTCATTCTGAAATTGAGTACATACAAATTCTGCTCACCTTTGAAGGATAAAATGAAGTTTATTTATTAGTCACAAGGCTTAAATTAACACTGCAATGAAGCTGCAGTGCAATTCCCCTAGCTGGATGATGAAACCCTGGGGAGTGTGTCCTTGCTGAGATGAGGTACCAATTGTTGGAGGTCGTTCCAGCATCAGATGACAGAAGTTGCTGCCTCTTCAAGCATCTTGATGGGATGCTTTGCACAAGCACAGTGCAGCAACACAGAAGCAATTTCCTGGACAAGGTCTCCATGGTGGCCACCATCCTACCATTGGCATGCGCGCTATGACCCCAGACTGAATGTGGTCAGACTCCTCCATCGTATGTTGCAATCTATGGAATGAAGTTGACAACCCTCTCTGATATTCCCGTGTCTATTGCTGCTGCTCCAACATCTGCATTATATGGCAACAGACTCCAAGGTATAACATTGCACTCTCAGCCTCACTGTCTGAGGATCAGTTGGTGCAGAGTCCTCACTTGGGTGTGCGCCACCGACCACACCATTGCCGCAGGCATGGTCCTGGTCCTCTCTGGCCAGGTATACTGCACACTCCACATACATGCTGAGGGCTCTGATCTCTGGTATCCCACCACCGTTGTGGAACCTTTTATTCTGCGTGAACTTGACTTGATTGAAGGCAGATGGATAGAGTGTGAGCAGGAAGCATGTCAAAGCAGATGATAAGGATGACTGCCATGCGTGGGTGCTGAGTGGAGCCTGGTACGGGATGAGGACACAAACTGCACACTATGTGAGCCCAGCTGAAGATGTCAAGATGTGTGTAGGGCTTGAGCGAATGATTTTCTGGGGGAGGCGATAGCCTAATGGTATTGTCGCTGGACTGTTAATCCAGAAACTCAGCTAATGATATGGGGACCCAGGTTCGAATCCCACCATGGCAGATGAAAAATATCTGGAATTAAGAATCTACCGATAACCATGAAACCATTGTTGATTGTTGGAAAAACCCATCTGGTTCACTAATGTCCTTCAGGGAAGGAAATCTGCTGTCCTTACCTGGCCTGGGCTACATGTGACTCCAGAGCCACAGCACCATGGTTGACTCAAATGCTCTCTGAAATGACCTGGCAAGCCATTTGGTTCAATAGGCAATAAATGCTGGCCAGCCAGTGATAACCACGTCCCATGAATTAATTTTTTTTAAACTCGGACGCTGAGATAAGGTGACCATGAGTCATTCTTTTAGTATTAGAACATAGAACATAGAACATTACAGCGCAGAACAGGCCCTTCGGCCCACGATGTTGCACCGACCAGTTAAAAAAAAAAACTGTGACCCTCCAACCTAAACCAATTTCTTTTCGTCCATGAACCTATCTACGGATCTCTTAAACGCCCCCAAACTAGGCGCATTTACTACTGATGCTGGCAGGGCATTCCAATCCCTCACCACCCTCTGGGTAAAGAACCTACCCCTGACATCGGTTCTATAACTACCCCCCCTCAATTTAAAGCCATGCCCCCTCGTGCTGGATTTCTCCATCAGAGGAAAAAGGCTATCACTATCCACCCTATCTAAACCTCTAATCATCTTATATGTTTCAATAAGATCCCCTCTTAGCCGCCGCCTTTCCAGCGAAAACAATCCCAAATCCCTCAGCCTCTCCTCATAGGATCTCCCCTCCATACCAGGCAACATCCTGGTAAACCTCCTCTGCACCCTCTCCAAAGCCTCCACATCCTTCCTGTAATGTGGGGACCAGAACTGCACACAGTACTCCAAGTGCGGCCGCACCAGAGTTGTGTACAGTTGCAACATAACGCTACGACTCCTAAATTCAATCCCCCTACCAATAAACGCCAAGACACCATATGCCTTCTTAACAACCTTATCTACTTGATTCCCAACTTTCAGGGATCTATGCACACATACACCTAGATCCCTCTGCTCCTCCACACTATTCAAAGTCCTCCCGTTAGCCCTATACTCAACACATCTGTTATTCCTACCAAAGTGAATTACCTCACACTTCTCCGCATTAAACTCCATCCGCCACCTCTCGGCCCAACTTTGCAACCTGTCTAAGTCTTCCTGCAAACTACGACACCCTTCCTCACTGTCTACCACACCACCGACTTTGGTGTCATCAGCAAATTTGCTAATCCACCCAACTATACCCTCATCCAGATCATTAATAAATATTACAAACAGCAGTGGCCCCAAAACAGATCCCTGAGGTACACCACTTGTAACCGCACTCCATGATGAATATTTACTATCAACCACCACCCTCTGTTTCCTATCCGCTAGCCAATTCCTGATCCAATTTCCTAGATCACCCCCAATCCCATACATCTGCATTTTCTGCAGAAGCCTACCATGGTGAACCTTATCAAACGCCTTACTAAAATCCATATATACCACGTCCACTGCCTTGCCCCCATCCACCTCCTTGGTCACTTTCTCAAAAAACTCAATAAGGTTAGTAAGGCACGACCTACCTGCCACAAAACCATGCTGACTATCACCTATCAATTCATTACTCTCCAAATAACTATAAATCCTATCCCTTATAATTTTTTCCAACATCTTGCCGACAACAGAAGTGAGACTCACCGGTCTATAATTCCCGGGGAAGTCTCTGTTCCCCTTCTTAAACAATGGGACAACATTCGCTAACCTCCAATCTTCTGGTACTATACCAGAGGCCAACGACGACCTGAAGATCAGAGCCAGAGGCTCTGCAATCACTTCTCTTGCCTCCCAGAGAATCCTTGGATAAATCCCATCCGGACCAGGGGATTTATCTATTTTTAGACCCTCCAGAATATCCTGCACATCCTCCTTATCAACTGTAATACTGTCTATTCTACTCCCTTGCAACCCAGTATCCTCCTCAGCTATATTCATGTCCCCTTGCGTGAACACCGAAGAGAAATATTGGTTCAATGCTTCACCAATCTCCTCCGGTTCCACACATAACTTCCCTCTGCCATCTATAACTGGCCCTAAACTTGCCCTAACCAACCTTCTGTTCTTGACATACCTATAGAACGCCTTAGGATTCTCTTTATTGGGTGCAGAAATAATGCAGGTTTTCACCCAGTGGGGAAAGAAACATGAATTAGGCTGATAATTACTTAGTCTTCAGAGTTTTTTTAAAATCTAAATTTGTCTTGACAGATATGATCTTCAAATTTAATTTTTTTCTACCATTTGCATATTTGTGGGTTTTTCAGGTTTCCTTGCAGTTACATAAATAAAGAGCCCATGGTATGTTATTTGATAACACATTTTTCTTTCTGTTCAGAACAGATCAAGATTAGTAAGAACAGCTCATTACATTGTAGGTATTGATATATTTTTAATTTTAAAAATCCTCTCTTTCCTCTTGGTTCTTTCTAGATGTCTCTGTATCTGATGCCATACATATATTGAAATATCAAACAAGTGATTGAGTTGTTCCCAAGCCTCTGATATTCTCATTTTCTAACCCATAATATGAAATGCAGCCAGAAACTGTTACAGGCAACTTTCCCTGACGCAAAGCACTTTCTTGTGTTTTCGTTCCAGGGCTCTGTTGCAATTTGGAATTGTTTGAGGAACACTTGGGTGAGAGTTTTGACTCTTGTGACCCTGGCACCATTCACTAGTGCCCCCATCGTGGGCAGAGGCTGATCATACCACCCCTTTGCTGCTGGCGATATTGAGTCAAAATTACAGGATTGAGAAAGAATGCCAGCTGGAAGGAAAAAAAGCATCATTCAACCCTGGGCCAACACTATTCATCTGTGCCAGCTGTGGAAAGGACTACCATGTACGAATATCAGCATACAGCCACAACAAAATGATGTCCAGTACAGTGTGACATATATTCTGGGTGCAGTCCATCGTTTCCCAAGATGAATGAATGCCTAACTAATTAACACTGCAAACTTTTGTCCAATTGTATTCAGGAAATGTAAAAATTAACTGATGCTATGTTTTAAAATAATAGCTTTCCATATTTCAAAATTCACATTGCGTAATAATAGTAGTAAATGTAATGTATGTTTCTGCATTTCCAATATACAGAACAAAAATATTGCACTTAATATCCCCAATTCTTACAAGTGTAGAAATGATGATATTCTTTTAAGTAGGGCAGTAGTTTAAAGCAATTCATTATGACATGTTCTAAATAAGCTTGATTATAAACTAATTTAAACTTCCTGAAAAGCTACATTCGCCGTACTGTGCAATTTAAGTTCTGGAAAGGAAGTCTCTTGGGTAAATAATATGGAGGCTGGTTTCTGTAGTACACCTGTCATTTTTGACTGGGTTTACATTCAGTACCATAAATATTATGCCAAGCCTAGGATATGTAGAAGAATGGTGTAAAAAACATGAGTGCTGACAGATGGAAAGTCAATGCCAACAAAATTGAAAAATGTCTTGTTTTGAAACTATCTTTTACCAAATTCTACTTGGATTAAGTTGTTTTTCTGCAGTCAGTTTTCTGGTCGTTAAGGAAGGTGATGATAGTGCTATGAAACAAAATTTTATTGCTTTTGTCTTTGCGCCAAATATGGCAATATCAAGCTTTCCCACATGGCCTCGATCCAGCTCACATTTCTTTCTCTGCTCGCAAAACAATGTGCCCTAATTCCCCAAGTCAGAAGAACCTACTGCATCAGCGTGATATTTCCATCCTGCCTATTTGCCTTGCTGATGAGTGTGTAGCGAGATTGATCAATTAGCATTTAATTACGTGCTGATTTGTTCTACAGTCTCACATCCACTCCAAACTTAATTTGGACTTCCCAAACTAATTTTCACATCATGCCCTTAATAGTCATCATGCAGTCTTTCATCCCATTTGCAAGGACATCGGCTCAAACCCAAAGGATTTAGACATGAAAGGAAAGTGTTTGAACTCCAAAGGCAGGACAATATTGTTTAATGTGTCATACTGTTACAAGCATGACAAAAACTGAACTGAACTAATCAATGAAACTGGGTTGAGAATGCCTAAACGTGCACGTGATACCCTCTGCAGCAATCAGAGAAATTAATCTTCCATCCCATTTGTCTGGCTCAGTTTTATCTGAAGGAAACACGTTGATGGAAAATTATTCGGGAAAGGGTTAGGAATTCCAGGAAAGTCTAAAAATTGACTGCAGATTTTGTGCTGCTGAAACTGAAATACAGTATTGATTTTTGTTTTATTGGTACCTCTCGGTACTTTATTTCTAATCAAAAAGCCAATTCAAATTAAGTCCAATCATGGTGCTCACATGAGGGACAAACCAGATGCAAGCCGACAAGACAAGGATATTGCATCCCATCTTGGGGTCAGTCAAACAAGGTCCAAGCTGACAGGATGAGGCATTGCACCCCCTCCCAGGCTTGATCTAACGATTCATCTTAGCCAAAAGGCCAAGTTGGCTTTGAAACTGAAGCTAGTTGAAGTCCCTGTGACAGTCAATTGGTCTGGTCAGCGCAAATGCTAATGTGGAGATGTCAGATATGTACAGTGCTCCATTTAAAATAGACTAGCTATTTAGTTATTGTTGTTTGTGAGGATGTGCTGTGTGTTAAATGGCTGCCACATGTCTCTGCAGCGCAAGTGACAGGTCTTCACACTGTGTGTGAAGCACTTTGCAGCCTTTCTAAGGATTATGATAAGGTGTCATGTAAACGCAAGGTTTTCCTTCCATGGTGTAAATTCATTACAAGGCAGTGTAGGCATGCACGTGTTTAGTGTTCTCATGTGGTCTCAGCTTCAGAGTTCCGAAAATTTGGAATATCCAGATCATGCAGAATAAAACAGTCTGCCACCCACTAAACTGCTAGATAAACTCAGACCTACAATTGACCTGAGAAGAATTCAATACCACTTTACAAACTAGAATGTTTCAGAAAAGTAAAATGAAGACACCAAGGAATTCAATGTGCTTGAAAGGGAAACACAAATAAGAAAATAAAACAATATTCAATTTCGTTACCATCGTATTAACCACAATGGAAGGGGATTATTAGTAGCCAAGAAAGTGTACATGTGCTTTTATTTCCATCATTTGTTGTTTTAAAAAGACATATTTTAGGCACAACCTGGGCTGAATTGGACATAATTGAGGTATTCGCAAAATATGGCTTTTGATCTTATGATTTGAAGTGATTATTTTTCTTATTATTCAGACCTTGGTCTGAATTTCCACTCCCTGCTCGAGAGCACAGAGTCTCGACTCTTCCCAGCATCTGCAAAACCAACCTGGGAGAAAGTGACCTGGGATTTTGGATTTTTGATTTGGGGCGGTGGGGGGGTGGGTATGAGGGGTGGCAATGTGTTGAAAATGGAAATCGTGGCAGGCGACCACAGAAACAATGCAGAGGCTGCTGGGTACAGAGGCCGGCTGGGTGGAGGGTCTATCTTGACTAACCGCCACTGTGTCAAACTTTTAACAAAAAAACATAAACAGGCCTCCAGCCTTCACCTATCACACTTCCAACCACCCCCATGGCCCCTTGTACATTCCATGCCAATCCATGCATCCCATCCACAGCCCCCCTCCCCCCCCCCCCCCCCCATGGCCTCTCATACCCTTCATGCTCTCACCTCCCATGGCCCCTTGTAGTCTCTATGCCAACGTAATACCTACACCCTTTGCCCTTACGCCAACCATGCCTACTCACCCAGGATCCACCATGGGCAGATGTCAGGAACTATGCTGAGATAAAATAACGTTCTTAAGTGTCTATTGAAAAATTCACTATTTTAAAAAAATACTCATCGATTTTTTAAAAATCACTCACTACATTTAACTTCTTTTAATTGGATACAAAAATAAGCATTTCATTTCATAGTCCTACTTCAAACAATTTGCAATCACTTGGAGCTATCAAACCGTGAAATGACAGGCATTCCATTGTGATAATGAAAGGTTGTGAAATAAGTCATGCAGCACTAAGCCTTTAATGATAACCATCGGGCTTATATCAATAGGCAAGAGTGAGATAGCAAGCATTTTTTTCTTAACATTGCATTGAACTTATTTCAAATCTTTAAAGGACAGGTGTTTTAAATGCTCAAACGACTTGACATCTCCTTTTGACAGCTGTGTTGACAAGTTATTTTGACAGCTCTATTAACTGCTCCTATCGACAGTTCCAATGAGTTTATATACTTTTCATGCACTTTCATGTCTACCTTTAACAATCTCAAAGGGCAGCTGACCTCTCCCAAAAGACACTTGACCTCCAAAGGGTATCTGATCTCCCTTGGAGGTAACCTGGGACCATATCCAAAAGGGAAGCCTACCTCCCTGGAGAACTCCCGCAGCTTTAAATCAGATCTGAAGTGCTCAAGGCATATTTTAGACATCACACTGGTGAAAATCAGATCTGACTGAAGCATCTGCACTTTGACATGTGTAGGTGCACATTGCTCTCCATCTGCGATGGTGATGGAGGGAATGAAAGTTTAATGTGGTGAATGGGGTGCTGATTAAATGGGCTGCTTTGTCCTGGATGATGTTGAGCTTCTTGAGGGTTGTTTGAGCCTCATTCATCCAGGCAAGTGGAGAGTATTCTATCACACTCATGATTTGTGCCTTGTAGCTGTGGAATCAGGAAGTGCACTGCAGAATTCCAAACTCTTGTAACCACTGTATTTATATGGTTAGTCCTGTTAGCTTTCTGTCAATAGTCATCACTAGGATATTGATGGAGCCGGGTGGCTGGTTGTTGTGTGGAGGGTAACATAGTGATTCAACAATTGTATTGGCGCTTAATGTCAAGGGGAAATGATTTGATTCCCTTGTTAGTGATTATCATTACTGAGCTTTGGTGTGTCATGAATGTTATTTGCTGTTGTAATATGCCTTTAAGGGATATTAACATGAGATAACTAAAAGTGAAATGTGTCTTGTCATCCAGTCTTGGTTTCATTTTTTCCTTGAGCAGTGCACACACACACACACGCACACGCACACACATCTCTGATATCTTCAAGCTTTCTACCTATGTTTGAACTGTTCTCATATGCCCAGTCTTAATAAATCAACCCACAACATGTTTACTAATCCTTTATAATAATTGGTGCCTTGTACAGTAAATAAGTTGAAAGTATATTATTGTTATAATACAACATGATGATTAGTGGTGGTTAGACAGGTGGCAGTAAAATTATGTACAGGTATGACATGGTGGACAGCCTTGGAACATATTATATGGCATGAGAAGACCCTTAACATTTTGGTTAGCCTGTAATGAAGCTGCAGTGTCAGGGAGTGTTGAAAACACAACGGCTGAATGCAAAGAAAAGCTATCACAGTCCCAAGCTGGTGATCAAGTGAAGAGCTGGCATGCAGATGAAGATTGAAACATGTAAGATCTTGAAAGATCGTGACAGGGCAGAAGTGGAAAGGATGTTTCTCTTTGTGGGAGAATCTAGAGCTAGGGACCACTGTTTAAAAATAAGGTGTCACTCATTTAGGTTAGAGATTAGGAGAATTTATTTCTCTTGGAGTGTGGTGAATCTTTGGAACTCTCTTCATTGGAGCCCTCCCCATGGGTTCCCCTTCAAGCGCCTCCCACCCCCACCCCACCTCCAGCAGTGTCTCCATGGATATATCAGTGCCAGGATACTGTCCTGCCATGTGCTCGACCAGGCGGAGGCTGCAATGGCCTCTGAGCCCCCCCAACAAGGTCATCATGCTTGGTCTCTATTTATGGAGGCCAGCGGTGATTCCCATCAGCTTTATGTCATGCTGGAGGATGGGAAGATATGACGTTCCCGGAAGATTCAGCATGAAGCTGACTTTGCATATATGCAATCAGGTTGACAAGCTTGCTGGGGGTGAAGATAATTATGTCTGCTGGGAGAACCCGGGAACAACGCATTCTGGGTTCACAGCATCGTGAATCCCGTTGTTACCTTCTTGTGAGAATTTCTGGCCATAACGGGATTTGCACAGCGCATAACATTGCTGGAAAATCGCCTCCAAGGTCTTTGAACAAGGCAGAGCTAGATAGATTTTTGATAAGCAAGGGGGTGAAAGGTTATCAGGGTAGATGGGGATGTGGAGTTAAGATTGCAATCAGATCAGCTAAGATCTTACTGAAAGGTGGAGCAGGCTCAATGGGTCGTGTAGCCTAATCCTCCTCCCAATGTTCGTATGACACAGCATATCAAACAGTTAAGCTGTTTTTTGAAATAGTGCTCAAAAGTCTTACTCACTATAATGTTTCGATTATATGAAATTATGCTGTTTAATGATCAATGCCACTATTTATTTTGGCCTGATTCTACATGGGTTGGGTCATAGTGCTCTGTGCTGAGTTGGAGTTTCAACTCAGTGGAATGTTCTCAGACCTGCATGAGAACAAACAAACCTTGCAGGGCAGCTTGCAGACCGCAGTACAATGTTCAATGCAACTGCCTTTTCAAATACTTCAAAATGGAAATTAGTAAAAGCTATGGGCTGGAAGACACTGGGTGACATAGAAATCTGCATGTTATATAGACCATTTACATTTTGTCCTTTTAGTCACTGAAAAGTGTATTAACTTGAAAGTCGGAACTGATGAGAAGCAGGCACCAAGAAGATAATTATTTTTCTTGAAGTTACTTCCTAGGGACCAGTGACACAGAATTCTATATCACCTGTCGGTCTGTTTATTACAGGAGAGATGGGTGGATGGGAATGTCTAAGTTTTGTTTTTTGCGTGACTATCCATTCTACTTTGTTTTAATGTGGGTGTCATTGACTTGGCTAGCAATTATTGCCAATCACTAATTGCCCTCCATTTCAGAGTCAATTGCTATGGACCTGGAGTCACATGTAGTGTGGCAGATTTCGCTCCCTAGAGAGCATTTGTGAACCAGATACATTTCTACTACAATGGTCTCATGGTCACCATTTCACTTTTAATCCCAGATTTTTATTGAATTCAAATTTCACCATTTGCCATGATAGGATTCGAACCCGGGTCTCCAGATCTTGCCCTGGGTCTCTGGATTACTAGTCCAGTGACAATATGACTAAACTGCCCTCTCCCCATTCAACATTTATCACGTTTATTGGGTAAAAGTATCTAAAGCATTCCTTTAAGGGTGCTCTGGGGTTAATGGATATTGGGTGAGAGTCGACTTTTGTGATGAGATTCTGCACGAAAATATGATGATCTAAGCAGTTCCAATTAAAAGGTGCAGGAAGATACAATACCAAAACAGAATCCAGTGATAAGGGAGTTTATTACTTGGGCAGCATTTGTATGCCTCAATTTAATCTCCCCTCAATCTGGCATATGTTTAATCAATGGGGTAAAATTAATTATTCCAATATCAGCAAATTAACTGCTAAAAACTGACCCAGTTCTCCATTTAATCCAGTCTTCTTCATTTCAGAACTGACTTATTTACATTAAAAGAATTCATGCAATCACCAGAAATCGGATTTATAAATTATTTTAGTTTCTACAATTGCCACACCAGAGGAAAGAAATGCAGCAGAAGTTTGTGAATTACACATTGTTTGTACTGAGTGGGAAACTTGCATGCAATCCACATGTTGAAGAAGGATGCCACCTTATTGATTTGGATTTTTTTGTGCTTTGTTGAACTTCATAACTGATGGTTGGATTTTCTCAATAATCTTCATATCTCAGTACACACAAGATGTTAATAACAACAATGTTTTTACAGCTATAAAGCTGTGACATTTGATTTTTCTCATTAGTCTAGTGTACTGCTGAACCTACCCACTATCACCTTCCTGGTGCAACATGTACAGTCGTGAACCCATTGCGTCTTGCATGTGGGAGGAACATGGTCAGACAACAGCTGGACCCACAGTCGCAGGCTGCTCAGCCTGGCCACATCTGACAGCCTGACAACAACGCCAGGAGTACTGCTCCATCGAAATCTACTTTTTAATTAAAATACTGCTTTAATTACAGAATGTTAGTGGTACAATTAAAATGTTAATGGTCCCTCTGCCAATAACACCAATTAAAATGCACCACTCCTCCAAAAGCAAGAAATTAAAAAAAATTGTAAGCTTGTAATGTTTATTTATCTGGGACTTTCATGAATTGCGTAAACCCAGTAGAAAGGCCTTTGTCAAATGGGAAACCTTAATTAATGAATCTGGAAAGGGGATGATGCAGTTTTCATTAAATGCACTCTATCTGCTTGGCACCAAATAGAAACTGTATTGAGTCCTCACAATGTATTTTGCACAGAATTTGCTGAAATGCTGAACATTCACTTTATTATGGAATATATGGAAAATGGGAATCTCCCAGTTGACCTCACTATGCCCAATGAATTTCTTCTTTTAGAAGAACCTAACTTTCATGTGTAGCACTCTGTAACTGTTTAATTAAAAGTTTCCAAACGGAAAGTTCTGTTTACAGTCTCTGGCCTCTGGGGATGGAAAGTAATGCCTTACAACAGTCAAAGACTTTTCAGTTGGTTTTATGCAAGTCCACTAAACTGGCACCAGTACAGTGTACAACACTGCCTGCTATGTAGCCTGTCAGGCACAAATGAAGCGGTACTCTGATACCAGTATGTGTATGTGATTCTTACATGCAGTTTAAACAGAGACTAATGGTTTAGTTACACAATATCAAACAGAATTACATTTTATGTCATTGCCACTGCCTTCTACCATTAAGAATCAGCATATTGTCAGAGAAGAAAGACCTCTTCTAAACCATGGAAACTTTGAGATTTTAAAGGTTTCTTTTGGTAACTAAAATGAAACCTTGTTGCTTCTGGCACCCGATAGACATTGACCTAGGTGCGTAGAAGGAACATCTGTGTTTAATATACTTTAAACTAAATTGAGTTAAACCCTGACACATTAAGTAGGAATAATTCAACCTAGGTTCACTGAGCAGAGAAAACCATCCTGTTAAAAATGTAGATATGGTATCAATATTCTCTGATTGGCAGGATGTGAGAAGGACTGTTCCCCAGAGATTTGTACCGGGGCCACAGCTTTTCACCATTTTAATGAATAACCTGGGTAAAGGAATTGAAAGTTATATGTCCAGATTTGCAGATGGCGTTAAGTCAGGAGGCAAGTTAAGTTGTATAGATGTGAGCAGATTCAAGTGAGCGGAAAGAGCTCTGGCAGATGAAGTTCAGTGTTGGGAAATGTGAAGTAATCAACTTTGGATCGAAGGCAAATCGCAATACTGGTGAAAGCTGTAGAGGAGTAAGGTGTACAGGTGTCCATGCACACGAAGCATTAAAAGCTAATGTGGATGTACAAAGGATAAATAGAACTGGGGCACAGATAAGTCATGATCGAATTGAACATGGGACAGTCCTTTAATGATGACCCACTCCTTTAAATATTCCTTCCAATATCTTGGATTCAGGCCACATTAATAGTATAACTGCAGAATTGATATACCTTAATGAAGCTGCAGGTCTGTCCAACGAGAGCCTTCATGGCAATGTGAATGCAATCAATGTTTCCCTACATCCTGGGGAAACTTGCAATTGCTGTAAGCCCATAGTCTCTATTCAGCTGACTCTGGATATCTTGGGTGGAATTTTCCCATCCCGCCTGCCATGGGAATCGTAACAGGAGGGATACAGACTATGCAAAGTTTCATTGACCACAGGAGGGATTTTCCAGCATTGGGGCGAGTGCGGCTGGAAAATCCCACCCCTGTGTGAGGGAGATGTAATTCCTTGCCCTTTGAAACATTGCAGCTGTGAAGATCTTTATGCAGTGATGTGCAGCAGGCAGTGCAATGCCAGTAAGGTCTCCACAGGCTGCTTGGGATGAGCCTGTTGAGAAGAGGTTCAGCACTACAGTGAACCTCAGTATGCTAGGCATTGGGTGGTCCCCAAAGCAGTTGGATGAGATCTCCCCTGCGAGCATCTCACAGAGTGATGATACAGTGGCTTTTTAAAGCCTTAGTCTTCTCCTACATTGAGTCTCAATCAACTGCAGAATCTCTGCCCTGAGACCCCTAGGGGCTGCATAAGACCATCTATGCCTCTGCTGAGAGTCTCTGAGTTCCCCCTGACCCTAGGGTCTGATGTTACTCTGTCCCTTTCATACAATGAGGTGTAGATGCCAGCGTTGGACAGGACTGGGCACTGTAAGAAGTTTCACAACACCAGGTTAAAGTCCAACAGGTCTATTTGGAATCACGAGCTTTTGGAGTGCTGCTCCTTCCTCAGATGATCATGTTCATCACCTGATGAAGGACTAGCACTCCAAAGGCTTGTGATTCCAAATAAATCTGTAGGACTATAACCTGGTGTTGTGAGACTTCTTACTCTGCCCTTTCATAGAACATCACTGCATCCTGAGTCTCCCCCTGTGCCCTTTTTCCTCTCACTCTCCTCCACCTTATCCTTCTCTTCTCACTGGAGGTTGTCTCCCAATATAGACCACAATGCCCATTTGTCTCAGAGACTTTATAGCCCTGGTAAGCGGCAGGAAAAAAAATCAAACACTCAGAAGAGCCCACATCAGAGAAAAGGCCAGCAAACTCAAATAATCTGAAAATAGATAGTCTGCTCAGTCAAATGAGCACTCCTGATATCTCCAACTTGTTAACTGCAAAGCTGAGGCAGTGGTCTCAGTTGAAGCTATTAAACCCCCACAAACAAGCTTTGCTTTGAAACAAACTGTAGATACAAGAGCAAGTCAGAGGCTGGGAATTGTGCGACAAGTAACTCACCTCCTGGCTCCCCTAAAGTCTGTCCACTATCTGACAGACACAAGTCAGGAGTGCCACTTGTCTGGATGGGGACAGGCCTATCAAAACTCAAGAAGCTTAACACCATCCAGGACAGAGCAGCCCACTTGAATGGCATCCCATCCAGCACCTCCAATATCCACTATCTCCACCACCAATGCACAGTGGCAGCAGTATGTATCATCTACAAGATGCCGTCAGCAACTCACCAAAACTTCTTCGATAGCACCTTCCAAACCTGTGACCTTCTACTATCTAGAAAAGAAAGGGTAGTGGACATGTGAGAACACAACCACCGGCAAGTTCCCCTCAAAGTCACTCACCATCCTGACTTGGAACTGGGGAGGGAATCTTACCAAAAAATGGCAGAGTGTTGCTTCCGGTGAGAAAACTGATGTGTTTCTCTTCAGATCTTATAACACTCTGCCGGAAAAAAAAATCAAAGGGGCGAGTTTCATGTCACCATGCAGGAGTGCGGGGCCTCAACACACTGGCAAAGCCTAGCTTAACTGAGATCAGGGTGCCATCTTAAAAGGGCATTCTGATCATAACCTGAGTAAAGCTCTCCCCCTCCCCCAGTCAATCACGGAAGTCTCAGGGGCATACCTTCCCACCCCTGATTGGAGTCAGCACTTCTCTCCTCCCTCTTCACCCTGATTATCAGCCCTCCTCCCTCCCTCCCCGCCCTGATCATTGGATCCCTCAACCCACCCCCACCCCACACCCAAAGGCTTATGCCGGAATCCCCCACTCCTCCGTCCGCATCTGGGACCTGCCCCTTGGTACAGGTTAGCACTGTTTGGTTGACACTGCCACATTGGCACTGACAGGTTGGCATGGCATGGTGCCAATCTGGCAGTGCCAACCTGTGTCAGGGGTCATTGCTAGGTCACTGCCTGGCCATGTCCCTCTCTCCTCGGGGGCTATACTCACCTTTATGTCCCTGGGAAGACCCGCACGACAGGTTCATGTCTAGGTAAACCTATTGAGAATGGCACTGGCATGCTGAATATCCGGCGGGTGGTGGTGGGTGAGTGGTGGGTGAGGGGTGGGCGGGGGGGGGGGGGGGGGGGGGATAGGTTCCAGAGAGAGTGCTGGCTAATGACATGTTAATGTATTAAAATGAGCTTCCTGAGGTCCTCCGGCAGGTTTCATGCTACTCCGCGGTGAGGGCGCTGAAAGATCGGAAACCTTCCGGCTCAACTCGCACTTCCTGAGAATGTCCAGATTTTGAGAATGTGCTGTCATTCCTGGATGAAGATCGCGGGCTTAAAATCGCTGCCATCATTGCTGTTCATTCACTGTGGCTGGGTCGAAATCCTGGACCTCCCTCCCTAACAGCTGTGTGTGTAAACCTACGCCAGATGGACTGCAGCGGTTCAAGCAGGTGGATGCCCAGCAGCTTCTCAAGGGTAATTAGTGAAGGGGCAATAAATACTGACTCGCTTTCCTGTGGAAGAACTGCAAACAATGGAGTTCCACGTGGTATGATTGTTACCATGAAGGTGTGTTGTTGCCTTCAGAACAGAATATTGCTCTCACTTATTTCTTTAATATCTTAGTTACTTGCTCAATTTAAATATCATGCCCGCGATTTTCTGTCTGCATCACGCCCAGTGCAGTTTGTGTTGGGGCAGTATGGGGCTGGAGAATGGTGGGCGAGGGGCCTAGTGCATTTAGCACCAGTGCGAAACTCCGTTGGGATTCTCCCAGCCACCGCGCCCAGACATAATCTAATTTAAATAAATAGTTAAATATTCTTAGTCAGTTTCATGCCGGTATCTCCATTGTCCCAGGATTCTCTGGCACTTGCGCATAGCGGGAACCCGGCGAGAATCACTGCTGTCCTCCACAAATGGTGACCCGATGTGATGGGCACACCTGGGGCTCGGACGCCATTGAAGCCTTTGGGTGGTCAGGGACATGGCTGGGTAGTGCCCATCTGGCAGTGGCAGCATGGCAGTGTCCACCTGGCACCCTGGCAGTGCCAACTTGAAAATATCAATGGGCACCCTGGCACTGCTGGGTGGGTACTGCCAGATGGGCACTGCGAGGGTGCTGGGGTAGTACCAAAGAGGTGGGGTCTGAGGGAGTCACGGGAGGGCAGCATGAAAGGGCTCATGAAGTGGGTGGAGCATGAAGGGGGTCATGAAAAGGGGGCATAAAGGGGGATCCGTTGTGTGGGGCCCAATGCCAGCGATTTATGTTGGAGTGCAGGGAGGGAGAAACATGCCTTCAATGAGGGCGGGAGGGGGCCAATGGGGGGGAAGGAGGGGGATCTTCAATTTCACTTTGAGATTGGGGCGCCCTTTATAAACTGCGCCCGGTGTCTGTGAAGCCGGACTTGCCAGTATGTTTAGGCCCTGTCCCCATCAGAATTATGAAAAAAATTCTTAGTGCCAAATGAGCGCGAAAACGAAAGAGTTTCAGACTCAGTGTTTGGGCGAGTTTGAAAATGTGATATTACGACACTTGATGCAAAAAATGCCAGGATGAGATTCTCGCGGGGGGGGGGGGGTGGAGGTGCTGGTATTATTGCAAAACCATGTGATAGTATTGGAAATACCGCCTAACATCATCAAACCCAATGTTACGTTCAGTGCCTTGGGGAATGCTCCAGACCTGGGAATGTGTTATTCAGGCCAAAGCTTTTGTTCCACACGATTTGAATTGGTGACTGTGCACTTTATTGCACCTCAGAGGGCTGGCATATCTTGGGAGGTTACCAGAGAGGATGTCCTGTAGAATCTACTGAATGCCTTGGTACTGTCTCGATTCGCTATGTTGGATTGGTGGCATAATGGATAGTGAAGAAGGTTATCTTGGATTGCAATGGGATCTTGATCAATTGGGCCAGTGGGCTGATGAATTGCAGATGGAGTTTCATTTAGATAAATGCGAGGTGATGCATTTTGGTAGATTGAACCAGGGCAGAACTTAATCAGTTAATGATAGGGCATTGGGGAGAGTTACTGAACAAAGAGATCTAGGGGTACACGTTCATAGCTCCTTGAAAGTGGAGTCACAGGTGGACAGAGTGGTGAACAAGGCATTCAACATCCTTGGTTGCATCGGTCTGAACATTGAATACAGGAGTTGGGACATCTTGTTGAAATTGTACAAGACATTGGTAACGCCACACTTGGAATACTGTGTACAGTTCTGGACACTATTATAGAAAGGATATTATTAAACTAGAAAGAGTGCAGAAAAGATTTACTAGGATGCTACTGGGACTTGATGGTTTGAGTTATAAGGAGAGGCTGAATAGATTGGGGCTTTTTTCTCTGGAGCGTAGAAGGCTTAGGGGCTATCTTATAGAGGTCTATAAAATAATGAAAGACATAGATCAGCTAGATAGTCAATATCTTTTCCCAAAGGTCTAAAACTGGAGGGCATAGGTTTAAGGTGAGAGGGGAGAGATACAAAAGGGTCGAGAGGGGCAATTGTTTCACACAGAGGGTGGTGAGTGTCTGGAACAAACTGCCAGTGGTACAATTTTGTCTTTTAAAAAGCATTTAGACAGTTACATGGGTAAGATGGGTATAGAGGGATATGGGCCAAATGCGGGCAATTGGGACTAGCTTAGGGGTTCTAAAAAAAAGGGCAGCATGGACAAGTTGGGCCGAAGGGCCTGTTTCCATGCTGTAAACTTCTATGACTCTACTGGCAGCTGAAAGCTGGTATAATGGTAACCAACAATATCTGCAGTACGCAACCTGTTCATTCCATGTCCAAACAAATCAAGAAAAAAAAGATGAAAATGAGAGATAAAATCGGGATCTCAAATCCAAATGCTGATAATGGTTTCTTGACTGTGCAATTCAACATTAAGGGAGTAGCATTAGAAACTGGAACGAAGAGGCTGAAAGCCTGCAAAGACTTTCTCACGTGCTTTGTGTCCCAATTCTCACAATGGAAAAAGCAGTCCTTGGGTTTAAGTCATGTTGCATTGATTTTCTCGTTGCAAAAGCATTTATAGCCCCTGGTAACTGTAGAGCTTTGCTGATCAAAGTAGAGGTAAATGTTTTTTTCTTTCCACAAGTTCTATCTAACTTTTAACATTTGCATTTATATAGATGTTACCCATTTTTAGGTTATTAAAATAAACAAGCACCTCAGTTAAGTTCCTCCTTTGTGATGGATTATTTCGACACTGGCCTTGTTATTCTCCAGCAGTCCATTCGGAGCCATCGAGTAATCACTGATGCTCATGAAAGACAAGGAGAAGTCTGTGCGCAGCAGTGGTACAGCTGGGTCCATGAGTTCAAGCAAAACCATCTGGCAGCCAATTAAAATGTGTGTATTTTATCCGGGTGCAATCATTGCATCAACATACTTCCTTTTCAAAAGCTTTTTATAGCCATCCTAAAAATTCTGAAATACTAGGAAAATGTTTGCTTAAAAAAAAAACCCATCGAAGAATATCTGGTTTATGTGTAGGACAGGGTAGTTTTCGAAAGAACAGCAGCCGATGCAGTGTAAGTGAGAATAAGATGCTCCTCCTTCGTTTTACGCCTTTGATTATTTGTGCTTTTGATGAGTTCTGTCCAGGTTAATTATGAAGAAAGGTCAAAGTTTCCTACGTTCTTGAAATCTAAGCAGTTTTTAATTGCTGTTATGGTTCATTTTCCAGATGGCTTCTTTCAACTACTTCACTTTAAAAGTACTGCAGCCGCAAAAAATAGGACTTCACAAGGAGGAGAATAAATATCTGTGACCACCAAATGTAAGAATGTATTGCAATCTTAGGTTAATGTATCAATAGTAAAGATGTAATTTAAGCATGTAATTAAGCCCACCGACGCTTAATAACTATATTGTGGATCTCTTGGTCCCTTTGATGTTTATGGAGGAAAGATGGACCACATGTGAATGTTAACACTACGTACTATTTATGCCATAGTTACAATAGCCATTAGGGAATCCCAACCTACTAGAAAGCCCGAGGCTGGAACAACACATCTTTAAAAAAAAAGAGCAACTAGAATAATTCAAACCAGATTCTGGTTTCTGTAAATGATTGTTCTGGTGTAAATATGTAAGTGTGGTAGAATAGAAGAAATGGATGTTAAAAATTGATTTTATGGCTTTTAAATAATAATAGTGGAGATTCATCTGGTGGTGTGCATCAGCTGTCATTTTTTTGTGCCATATGGTTGAAGCTTTAAACTTCATCATGAGTCCGATTAACACTTTGGGAGTATGGTAGCATTTATTCAACTGTAAAAGTTATAGAACATAGAACATGTTCAACAAACAAGCATGTCCACATCTTACGGATCCTGTATCTATCTCCAGAATAGTTTTCTGTCAGGAGTGATCACCAC
Source organism: Mustelus asterias (assembly GCF_964213995.1). Taxonomy (NCBI): domain Eukaryota; kingdom Metazoa; phylum Chordata; class Chondrichthyes; order Carcharhiniformes; family Triakidae; genus Mustelus; species Mustelus asterias. The sequence goes on along the minus strand of NC_135812.1, from coordinate 73,359,154 downwards.
AAATACCTGTCACCAACATTCTTCCTCATTTGGTTAAGGGTGGCGCATCGTCTTTTTTCCTTAGCTTTCTGATCCTCCTCCACTGACACCTCTGCCATTGTTGGCCTGCTGAACTTCTCTCTCACCTCTATCTTTGCTTCCAGCAAATCAATCACGATCTTCTATTCTGGCCATGTCCCCGGTACACTTCACGATTTGGCTCTCTTAGGGTCACATGCTTGAGCACACCTGGTGCCAGACCTTGTCAACCAAGTTTTCAGTCATCTCCCCCAACTCTTCCAATATAGTTCATTGCCAATTCCTTTATTCTTTTTTATATTTTTCTCTCATCTCTGCAGTGGGCCTTAGAATTTTTTGTTAAAAAGTGACTGATTAGTGAATATTGTTATTATTGTTCAACTCTGTTATGCCTGATTTTCCTCAACCGAATCTTCCCGTTACTTCAGGATAATCCTGGAGAGAAAGAACAACCCTTGAATACGATTCTCTGTAATGAGCCATCTACTCAAACATTTTCCCTGCCCATTCCGCTATTAATTCAAGCACCAAAGGCAAAAACGAACAAATTTAATCATTTATTATATAGAGTGGATCATTTACACCCCCCCCCCACCCCCCTCTCCGACTGCTGCCACTTGCCCCTTTTTTTCCCCTGCCTTGGTCTTACCCTGGCTTCCAAAAAACATAGGCCTCTTTTCACCCACTTCCACATTTGCACCAATGAAACTTTTACTGAAATGTTTATCGTAAGACAAAGTATCTGCCTCAAAGAGAAGATCAGGAAGTAAAAAGAAAGATAATTGTAATGACATGACCAGATCTGAACTATAGCACAGAACAACATAGGCAATTCCCGAAACTCCAGTCCCAGCTCAGTTTTGTTAAGAGGTGAAACACAAAATGCCAGCTGAATGAAATAAATCTTCAGAGATAAAGAAAAATGCAAGGTTTGAAGGAAGAAGTGGGTACATTTTGCATTAATTAGCTTAGATAAGTTTAGAAAGGTGTACCTTTTGCCCCAGTTCATGTAAACTCAGTTTCTAAATATGGAAACAGTATTGTTTTAATATGTGTACCATTAGGAAATAGATATAGGGTGGGATTCTCCCAAAAATATTCTAAGTGTTGAATTCACGTAAAAACTGGAGTAATTCCCACTGTTTTTTTTCAGCGGGACTTTCAAAATGAATCTCCCACACTCTGTGCATCACAGAGAGCCCGAGTGTGAATATCATTAAAAATCATGGGACAGGGCTTATTCCCACTGGAGAGGCCGGCAGCATAGCGTGAGTGGGCCACTGCGCATGCCATGATCTGTCAGAGATCGACGCACGTGCAGTAACCCCACACTGCCGACCTCCTGATCGCTGGCCAGCTTGGTCACTGGCCAGCCCCGCAATGCTGCATCACTGGCTTGCAGAGCCTGCTACCCCCAGATCGCTGGGCCCTCAGCCCGCCTCGATCTCCCCCCTCCCAACCCCCTCCCCAGTAGTTCAAATCTCCTGAACCCCTCTCCCTCACCTCCCTGCGCCAGTGTCCCCCCTCCCCCGACTTTCCTGATCCTGCCGGTAGGCCGAACCCCCACCTCCCCCCCACCCCAATGGCCAGACCCAATCGCTGGCCTCCCTCCATCTGCCACCCAGCCCGACTGCAGAGTGGCAGGGAACCCCCCCCCCCAACCCGCACAGATCTCCCCCCCCATAGGCCCCAACTCTTTGGTGCTGCCCGATGCCTGGTGGGCAGTGCCAAGGTGCTCCCTTGGGCATTGCCTCTTTGCCCCTTGGGCAGTGCCCAGGGTGCCAGGCTGGCACTTCCAAGCTGGCAATGCCTAGGGGGCACCCACTTTCCCCTGACTCTCTGGGTGGCCTCAATGGCCCCTCCTTCACTCCAGCGGTGTCAGGCCAGCAACTGGGGAACTGTTGCAAACCCCGCTGGAGTGCAACACTCTTGGTGGGGGCAGAGACTCTAGCGAGCCCGGAGACTTCAGTCCCGGGCCCGCTAATGAGATGCTAATGTTCATCTCCATAAATTATACAGCTCCATGCTGATTTCTGGCACGGAGCTGATGGCACTGGAAATCTGGTGGCCAGAGACTCGCGGAAGCCATCGCATCCAACGGGGAGCTTGCTAAATGGTCTCCGCTTGAGTCTCCCAGCCCACTGCACTGCTTGGGCTGGGAGAGTCACCCCCATAATTTTAGATCATTTATATTTGTATTTGTGTGTGTTGGGCATAAGGTTTAGCTTTAGGTTTAAGCTTAATTTATATTGCTGCAGTTGTATGTTATGGATACTTGAGTTGTGGTTTCACTTTGAAAATTATGCCAACGAGTCTGTGGTTATTGGTATACATGTATTTTAATGAGGTTTCACAACTCAAGAGAAGTTAAAGCAAACACAGTTCATAAAAAAGCTCAGCTGCTGCCTAGCAACAGAGAGGACACAGGAGAACAGAAAGCAGTTTGATTAAGCTCTGAGGTGCAGGGAGAAGGTTAATTCTCTCTCTCACAGGACATGAAGGGAAACTCCAGAGAGCAGGCCCCAAACTAAAGAACAGAATAGTCTCAAAACCAGGGGGGAGGTAAGTTAAGAAGTTCCAAGAAGACCTTCTAGTCAAAGGGAAAGAACAGGAATCTGGAAAATATCCTGTTAAGGAAAGTTGAGAGCGAGGCCACCGGTGGGTATCCCGTTGGAGTCAAGCTAAGCAGGCTAATCAGAGGCCGGTTATTCTTGTGCTTAGGAAGCTGTGACTGCTGCTGGAAGGACACACATTGGAACTGGAGCCCCAGGACCACAGGGGACACAGGTTACAGGTAACTAATGTGAGGGGAGGGGTTTGGCAAGGTGGGGGTTGACCGTTTGAGGAGGCAAGGGGTCAAAAGCAAGAGCTGGAGGTGGGAAGTCGACAGGGTTCAGGTAAGCCGCCATCCTGCCTGATTAGATGCCCTCCCCACCTCCAAGCTCACCACCAGCAAGAGCAGAAGATTCCACTCTAGTCTCAGCGTAAGCTTTCTACATTGTTCCAAGTCCCTGAAGAAGGTTTCAATTTTCATATTGGCACAACACAAATATATCCTCATCAGCTGGAGCAAATACAAGTTTTCTTTTCTAAATCTAATATTGTAGCCAATTTATCAAAAGCTCAGTCACTGTGCTTGGGGAATTTTTCAAAAGCTAGTTGCGGTTCGCCACAACTTCCAAATGGTTTTAATAAAATTCCACACAAAAGGCTATTAATTAAACTCAAAGCTGTGGGTATTTAGTTAAATCCTGGAAAGGATAAGAAACCAGTTGAAAGGAGGATAGAAATGGGCGTAGACCATTCTGCCTCAAGCTTGTTGCAGCATTCAATTATATCCATTTATTCACCTTGGTTTGCTATCCTGTAATATGCTTCCCAAACAAAAGAAAACTATCAATCGCAGTTTTAGTATTTTCAGTTGACCTAACCTCAACAGCGTTCTTACGGAGAGAGTTCCAAATTCTTACTACCCTTTGAGTGGCATTTTCCAACCCTTCCCGCCAGCAGGATGTTCTGCTGAAGGTGACCTGGCTGTGGGATGGACGAGCCATGCGAAGCACCGTAGACATCAGCAGGACTGGAAGATCTCACTGACAGCCAATGGCGAGCTGCCTCTGCTGCCAGGAAATGCTGTGGGGGTCAGGGGTTGTCATGGTGGTGGGGAGAGGTTGGGGGTGGGGTGGGGGGAGGAGGGAGGAGACGTGTAGAAAGTCTGCCCTTTGCATAACTGTTTCCTGACATTAGGGGTTGGGAATTTCCAGCCACGCTCACCCCAAAACTGGAAAATCCCACCTGAGGTCAATGGACCTTTGCATGGTCCATTGACCTCACCCACTATGATTCCCATGGTGAGTGTGTGTGTGTGTGGGGGGGGGGGGGAGGGGGGGGAGGGGATTCCCCTCCACATCTTAATGGCCCAGCTCTAATCTTAAGTTTGTGCCCTCTTGTTCCGGACTCCCTCCCCACATGAAATAAGGTAGGAAACAATGGGCAGGATTTTACAGCCTTGCTCAGGCGAGACTGGAAATTCCCACCTGAAATCAACAGAGATTTCTGTTGTTGGACTCTCACCACTCCGATTCCGTTGTGGGCAAGGTGGTAGAGTTCCAGCCAATAAGTGCTCATTAGAGAAGCTTGCTGAAGCGGGAAATAGTACTGAGTGGGATAACCCAGAGCTCGGTGTTGGGATCACAAAGCTGGATTCAAAGACTCAGTGGGAACTGGTCAAATTTGCAAATGAAACCAAACCAGGGACAGGCAGTGGAAACAAAAGAAGCAGCTCAGAAAAGGTTCATCTAGACAAAATAATACAAGAATAGATTTAATGCAGACAAGTGACCATAGACCATAGAATCCCTACAGTGCAGAAGGAGGCCAATCGAGTCTGCACCAACCACAATCCCACCCAGACCCTATTCCCATAATCCCACATATTTACCCTGCTAATCCAATGACACTAGTGTCAATTTAGTATGGCCAATCAACCTAATGTAGACATCTTTGGACTGTGGGAGGAAACCGGAGCACCCGGAGGAAACCCACACTGACACGGGGAAAATGTGCAAACTCTACACAGTCAGCCGAGGCTAGAATCGAACCTGGGACCCTGGTGCTGTGAGGCAGCAGTGCTAATGAATGTGCCACTCTGCATTCATGCACTTTCATCCTGACCAGTCCCATTCCGGGTGTACGCATCTTATGTTTGCCAACAAATTTTGTGGAGTCAAGCCAGCTTCTCTGGGACTTGTGGTTCATGGCCCCTCTGAGAAGTCATGAACCAGTCTGGATTCGGGAACTTTTGGAAGGATATGTTTCAAATGTCCTCCATACCCCCATGCCCCTTTCATGCCTCACACAGATAGGGACCCGAGGTCAGAATTGAACCCAAGTCTCTGGCGCTGTGGGGCAGAAGTGCTAACCATTGTGATACTGTGCCGCCCCATGCTACGTACAGGAAGGTAAAGATGCATGAATGGAGTTGAAATAACCAAGCATGGAATTGAAAGACACCTAAAAATCTTAGCAAATTCCATATTAAATATATGCAACCAATTGCAAAAATGGCAATCTGCAAAGCTAACAGTGTTTTGAACTATGGAGCCAAAATATAATTATTTATGTATAAAGAGGTGAAGATGAGAGAACAATGGGAAAACACCAGAAGGCAAAGAATCACAAAGAAAATATCAAGATATCGCCTGCCAACACTCACTGCCTGGGCTCTCATATGAAGAATAGCCAGGAGGGATCAGTGCCAAATAAACTGCTGTTCTCCTGGATCAGTTTGCAGGATCAAAGACTACAGGATGGAAAAGACAGGGAAAAAACCAGGGAGAAAACAAAAACATATCAGAAATTTTAATTGGTTTGTCTCCTTCAATGCCTCGCACAATTTTGGTAATTATTAATATATTATCAGGATGGGCGCTAATTGGCCCCCGATGTTAATCACCGTCATGATCAGTGATTAGCACTGCTTCTTGGATTGATTTGAAGCTTCTCACGTCAATATTTGCCACCTCAATTCAATAGCTTCCAAACCTTAAACAAACTCTTTGGTTCTGTTGCAAAGGTGCATGATTAATCAAAGTGTCAGAGTCTATTGCGTTTTTATAATGCACAGTGACACTGACAGTGGAACAGCTTTGCAATTTATTAAGAGAGTAAAGGCCATTTCTAATGACAGGGTCCACAGTGAATATCCTGTCTCAAAGCAATATGGCCATTATTTCTCAATTTTGACAAATCTTCCCTCTTGCCCTATTTTAAGATGAACATAGAATACTTAGCAAGTGCGTGATGGAGGACACTACAGCTGATGTCAATATAGCTGACGTTTTAATTATTCAGTCTGTGATTCGGTATTTTGAAACAATTATCTTCCTTCTTGGCTGACAGTCTCCATATAAACGGTGATATTTTGGCATGGCCGTTACACTGTTTAAACACTACTAGAAACACACTCCGTTTATTAAGCACACACCTGCCATATCCTCCGCTGTCCCACAGTAATATTGATTGGAGCTTCGTGGAAACACAGCAGAAGCGATTATCTTCCCCTTAAGTCACATGGGGAAATTGGAGGAATGTTTGCAGAAACTTCAGGCTGTTACACTTTTGAGTCTTTTCCCTTCTCGTTACCGTAGATTTATTTTATATCATTCTTGTTGGTGAATCCCAACTCCTTCGAGTGGCTTTTGACTTTGTATGATAATGTGAAAGGAGTGATAGAGGTCAGCAGCGTATTTTGCAACGCTCCCAATTTTATTTCCATAGAAGTCAATGTCTTTGGTCACCTGTCCTAATATCGCCTTGTATGGCCCAGTGTCAAATCTTGTCTGATAACGATCTCCTGAAGCATTTAATGACATCTTACTATGTTAAAAGGTAGCCATGAGGTGGAGATGCCGGCGTTGGACTGGGGTGGGCACAGTAAAACGTCTCACAATACCAGGTTAAAGTCCAACAGGTTTATTTGGAATCACGAGCTTTCGGGGCACTTCACTACCTATGAAGGAGCAGCGCTCCGAAAGCTCGTGATTCCAAATAAACCTGCTGGACTTTAACCTGGTGTTGTGAGACTTCTTACTACGCTAAAAGGTGGAATTTGTTGTTGCTGGCACATTGGTAATGCTTTTGAAATAACTCCTCCGAGGCCGGTGTCCCTTCACCAAATTTAGGATTTATTTACACAATAAGCAACACGCAGGCAGGTACATCCTCATATATAGTAAAAACCCGGAGTGCCAGTAATCCTGACACGCCACATTATGTACAATGGCATAGTGGTTAGCACTGCTGTCTCACAGCGCCAGGGACCTGGTTTCGATTACTGGCTTGGCTCACTGATCGTGCAAACTCCGTACATTCTCCCCGTGTCTGTGTGGGTTTCCTCCGGGTGCTCCGTTTCCTCCCACAGTCCAAAAGACATACTGGTTAGGTGCATTGACCATGCTAAATACTCACTCAGTGTACCCAAACAGGCGCCAGAGTGTGGCGATCAGGGGATTTTCACAGTAACTTCATTGCAGTGTGAATGTGACACAAATTAATAAATAATGAATTTGAATTCAATTTATAAATTAAACTGACTGATGAAAAAAATCATAAATTGAAAGCTAATTTTAGTCAATTGGTAATGATGCCATGAAACTATCATAAGTTATTGTAAAAGCCATGTTCACTGGTTCACTGATATCCTTTAGGGAAGGAAATCTGCCGTCCTTACCTCGCCTGGCCTACATGTGACTCCAGGTCCACAATAAACGTGGTGAACTCTTCTCTGAAATGGCTTCACAAGCACTCAGTTCAAGGCCAATTAGGGATGGTCAACTGATATGGCCTTGCCAGTGACCCTCACATCCCTAAAGAACAAACTTCCCTCCAATGGCTTCACAGAGCTGTACTCACAGCTTGGATTTGTAGCTGGTCCATTTCATGCCTGCTCAAAGAGGTTGAAAGGAGTCCCTCTCAGACACAGCTGTCAGCCTTGTCAAAGGCTACAGTTAGAGGGATCACATCCAGAATAAACACAAATAGGTCACGCAGCATAATACACATTTACTCTTCTGTGCTGGTAGACATGAGAATTTAAGAAGTTGTCAGGCTTAAGATAATGAAATATGTTGGCATTATCATTGCAACATATGTAGTTGTATTTGTAGAACAGATTGCTATTCAAAGGAATGGTCTGCCTCCCAGATAAATATAGTCATAGCATGAGGGGTTCATGGATTGTTTAAGAGTAGCTGTCAAATGCCTCTTGCACATAACAAAACTCCTGCGCTGTAGCCCCGCTTCCTCAGTATTCAAATGCTCTTCTTCATCCATCCCTTCCACCCACAAGTAACATATTCAAAGTGAAATTCAGAACAGGAAATTGAATTTGCGAAGGAGTTTGATGGAATCACCAGAGTGCAACTTGAAAGATGACCTAACAAACTCCTTGATGCACAGTGCAGGACAAGCCCCAAAAAACTTTTGTACAAACTGAAATACAAGTTACTGGATACACCTACAAACAAAATGTTGGCATGAAGGTACAGCTGAGAAACTTTGTATGCCCGTATACTATGCACAGAAATTAAATGGACAGAAATTGACAAAAAATGGAATTAAAGTAGACATATTCTTGATAAGCAACAACGTGAAAGGTTATAGGGTGTAAGTGGAAATGTGGAGTTAAGGGGTGTCACGGTGGCACAGTGGTTAGCATTGCTGCCTCACAGCGCCAGGGACCCGGGTTCAATTCTCAGATTGGGTCACTGCCTGTGCGGAGTCTGCACGTTCTCCCTGCGCCTGCATGGATTTCCTCCGGGTGCTCCGGTTTCCTCTCACAGTCCGTAAGATGTGCAGGTTAGGTGTATTGGCCATGCTAAATTCTCCCTCAGTGTACTCGGACAGGTGCCAGAGTGTGGGGGATTTTCACTGTAACTTGATTGCAGTGTTAATGTTAGCCTACTTATGTCACTAATAAATAAACTTTAAAAAAATAAACTTTAAAAACATTCAGATCAGCCATGATCACATTAAATGGTGGAGCAGGCTTGAGGGGCCGAGTGGCCTACTCCTGTTCCTAATTTATATGTATGCTTTAGTTTCTGTACAATTTCCATATACCCAATTTACAATATGTACAAAGGGAATAGATAACATGCTTTAAGGGCTTTTTTCCGCACACTTACACTGATGCATAAAGGATATAAGCAGCAGAAAAATGAGTTCCAATATGTCTTTCCGTTCTGAAATGGTGTTGGCTGCTCATTCGCTGGATGATACTCAAGTTTACGTCTAATAATTTGAAGGTTCAGCCAGGCTAAAAAACACGTGAGGTTAATTCAACCCAACCAAAGCTTGAAGGAAATACAGGGACATGAGTGGCAGAGCAAATGAGCCACATAGCTAGCCTGGCTGTCTGGCGCGGAAAGAACACAGACAGCCTCAGAGCATGCTTATCAGCAGCTAAGGCTTTGCAGTTTAAAATACATTTCCCTGAACACATTCCCATTCAGTGCTTTAGTTGGGGGGGGGGGGGGGGGAAGCCTGCAATGATCCAACTTCCCAACTTTTTACTCATTTAAACTTCAGTGAAATACAGAGACAGAAGGCCAGGGAGTGTATTAGTGTTTGTCCATTGGTCATGTCATGCAGGATGGCAGCATTAATTAAATTTTATGACAGACGGCTCTGATCAGTTTTTACTTCGTTATTCATCTTTGTTGATTCTGGTGCTGCTCTAATGGTGATATTTCATTTGCTGTTAAATGCCAAGATGACAAAGAATATTGAGCTGCCTAGCGCAAAACCAGCAAATTGTATCTGTGCATGAATTTAATTAACAGTCTTTGGGTTTGGGTAATGAAGAACAGTTATGCAGAATATTTCATATCTCATCTGTTTTGCAATGATTTCCAAACTCAGGAACCATCCATTATGTTTCCCGTTAACAGCAGATGTTGGCACAGACATCTTCAGTCTCAAGTTACTCATGTATGGCCAGGTTGATACCTGCTGCTCCACGGAGCTTCTGACGGGCGCCATTTATTTTGAAAAGGTGCCATCCTTGCTTGGCTGATTAATTTGTGTAAGTTTGATGCAGTGTGATGTGAATTGATGTTCATCACGTGACTAAAATCTGCTTCATCCTTCACATGTTAATTAACACGAGCCATGTCTAATAACCAGGCTGCTTAATTCTTCACTGTGAGTCAAAGAAAGCTATGTTTAATGGAATGTTGACTTTGCACAGCCACTTGTAAAGTGTTTGGGGTAAAATATTGCAAGTGTGTTCAGTTGGATGTGATGATTTATTAACAAACTAATAAAACACGGCATGTTTTTTCTTGTTATAGATTCTTGGCAACAATGATGAAATGATACCTAGATAACTGATGATTGGGAGTTACAAGTAAATCTTATTCTTTGGAACCATGGCTCTTTGGAGTGTGCTGCAGGTTTCACTGATGCCTTTCTGACCTAGAGACCGTGTTACATTTTTGAACATGGTCTCAAGAGCTAATTTTATGAACTATCGTCTTAAGATGTAATGACAAACTTGAGCTTTGTCAGAAAGTGGAAAAGTAGATGTGACAAAAGAAGCAACAGGATGATCTCAAGATCCAGCACAAGTACAGAAGCATCTCAGAAAGGTACAGGGTCATTTCAATTCCCAGCTGCTACTAGAGGCATTGCAGGCAGTGGTTAGCTCTGCTGCCTCACAATGGTAGGAACCCGGGTTCGATTCCGGCCTCGGGTGACTGTGCGGAGTCTGCACGTTCCCCCTGTATCTATGTGGGTTTCCTCCGGGTACTCTGCTTTCCTTCTGTATTGATGAAAGTAGTTTTGTTGAGTTTGATCTCTACCCATTATTATCTGAGGTGAAAAGAAAAAAAGTGTGTATTTTGCTATGTTTAATACATTTATCTGAAAATCAGTAAATTCAATATTCATTGTATATTTAAATCAATGTACCATATTGATGCGCTATCAATTAGGCAAAAGACTACTTGTGTGCCAATACAACTGTAGGCTTTTATTCATAACAGAATCAGGAGCACATCCCAACAGGTAACCGACCCGAACTGAACAAAGGGGAGGAGACAGCCACCTTTATACTAGGTGACAAGGGGAGGAGCCGAGCCGGCAGGGGATGTGTCCAGGCATAACAAACACACAACGGTGGTCCAGGCAGGCCAAAAGCACAACTGAAGTCCACCACATTCACCCCTCCTTTTAAAAAACAACACGGGGTGAAGCGGAAACAATATCACAAGTTCAGACGATCCGGTGGCATGATCCGCTGTCGCGATTGTCGTAGTGCAGGTCGCAGAGTCGTCCGAGCAGGGAGCGGTATCGGACCACGCTCCAGGCACTGAGCGTTGAGAGGAGGCGCCAGGTGGTGAGAGGCGGACCCATCTGTCGTCCCGTCCAGTAGTCGGGTACTGCGTGGTGACGGCACCGGCGACTCAAGCGAGCTGTACATCGGGGTGAGAGGAGTGAGCTGTGGCCCTGGTGGTGTATGGAGAACAGTGGGAACTGGGGCTGGGGGGTGGAGGGCCGTAGTGGGCTCTGGGCGCACAATATGGGAGACTGGGACTGAAGGGGGGAGGGGTGTAGCGGTCTCTGGGCGGACAACACAAGGGACAGTGGGATGGAGGGACGTGGTGGCCTCAGGGGCACCTGCGGGTGCCAAGTCGTGGACAGAGACCGTGTCCTCCCGCCCGTCAGGGTACGCTACATAAGCGTATTGAGGATTAGTATGGAGCAATTGGACCTCCTCGACCAAGGGGTCTGCCTTATGGGTCCGGACATGCTTCCGAAGCAGAACGGGGGATAAGGGCCGTCATACTGCAGGGTGACGCTCCTATGATGGGTGAGGAAATCTAACCCCAGCAGTACAGCTGCACAGAGTCGCGGCAGCACGAGGAGCCGAAAACGCTCGTAGACTGTGCCCTGCACCGTCAGCGTCACCCAACAGCACCCGAGGACCTCCACTGAGTGGGAATCCGAAGCCATGGAGATAGTCTGTCTCCAGGGCCGCATGGGAAGGGCATATCGACACACTGTGCGAGGGTGTATAAAACGTTGTGCTCCCGCAGTCAAACAGGCAGTTTTCTGCATGGTTGTTTACCTTGATCTCCATTATTGACTTGGAGAGTTGGTGAGGCTGCGACTGGTCCAGGCAAATCGATACCACCATCGAATCCAGGAAGAATCCATCTTCGTCCGCGTCTGATGACGTCACGGATAAAGTTTCCTGCTCGGCGTGTCTTGATGACGGCATCCAAGATGGCGACTCCCGCACATCTGGTGACCGCATCAAAGATGGCGACTCCCGCACATCCGGCGACCGCATCAAAGATGGCGACTCCCGCACATCCGGCAACCGCATCAAAGATGGCGACTCCCGCGCATCCGGCGACTGCATCAAAGATGGCGTTTCGCGCGCAGCCGTCGACTGCATTAAAGATGGCTGCGCCCGCGGAACATACGTGGCACCACGAGGCTTCGTGATCGGCTTCGCCCGGCAGACTTTGACGAAGTGGCCTAGCTTACCGCATCCGGAGCAGATCGCATCCTTCGCCGGGCAGCGACGCCGAGGATGCTTGGATAGGCCGCAAAAGGAGCATTTGGGCCCCGCTGGAACAGCCATCGCGGTGGAACCGTCGATGGAACGGGATGCGGGGTAGGCCCCAAGATTGCAGGAGGCTAGTTCTAGCGATTCAGCCATCGTGGCCGTTTTCTGGAGATCCAGGCCATCCTGTTCAAGCAGGCGCTGCCGGATGTATGTAGACTCAACACCCGCAACGTAGGCGTCCCGGATCAGGTCCTCCGTGTTCTGAGCTGCTGAAACAGCCTTACAGTCGCAAGCTCGAGCTAGGACCCGCAGGGCGTGCAGAAATTGGGCGCATGATTCTCCTGGCTGCTGCTTGCGAGTAGCCAGGAGATGTCTGGCATAGACCACGTTAGGGCTCTTTCGAAACTGCCCTTTTAAGAGTTCTATAGCGTCCACGTATGTAGTAGCGTCCCGGAAGATACCGTAGACTGCATCGCTTACCCGGGTGCGGAGCACGTGGAGCTTAGCGCCGTCGGAGTCGACGGCCGCAGGGGCATCGATGAATGCTTCAAAGCAGCCCAGCCAATGGTCAAATTTAACAGAGACTCCGTCCTCTTGAGGGTCTAATGTTAACTTGTCGGGTTTTAAAAGCTGCTCCATGTCGGTCAAATGTTATGAATAAAATTGATGCGCTATCAATTAGGCAAAAGACTACTTGTGTGCCAATACAACTGTAGGCTTTTATTCATAACAGAATCAGGAGCACATCCCAACAGGTAACCGACCCGAACTGAACAAGGGGGAGGAGACAGCCACCTTTATACTAGGTGACAAGGGGAGGAGCCGAGCCGGCAGGGGATGTGTCCAGGCATGACAAACACACAACGGTGGTCCAGGCAGGACAAAAGCACAACTGAAGTCCACCACACATATCTTGGTGGCCTGGTGGCACAGCTGTTAGCATTGCTGCCTCACAGCGCTAGGGGATCCGGGTTCAATTCCCGGCTTGGCTCACTGTCTGTGTGGAGCCTGCACATTCTCCCCATGTCTGCATGGGTTTCCTCCGGGTGTTCCTGTTTCTTCCCACAGTCTGAAAGACGTGCTGGTTAGATGCATTGGCCATGCTAAATTCTCTCCGTGTACCTGAACAGACGCCGGAGTGTGGCGACTAGACGATTTTCACAGTCACTTCATTGCAGTGTTAATGTAAGCTTACTTGTGACACTAATAAATAAACTTAAAACTGAGTATTATCTATTCTTTTTTCTGATCACAGTCTACTTGGTGATAACTTTTACAATTTTTTTTCAGAAACATTTCAGATCCTGGGAAAGATCCTTGTCTCACAGCAAAAGTGAAGATGTAGAGGGGATGTGCAACATGGTGTTTTGGACAAGACACAGAAGTTTTCAGACAAACAGAGATGACTAAAGGAGAAAGTGGAGGTCTTATGGCACAGTGGGTACCATCACTACCTCTGATCCAGAAGCTGTGTGTTTGATTCCCCTTCAGGACTTGAAGGCCAAGGATAATGCGTCCATAAAGCTGTCAAACAGGTTGAGTGTCAATCTGCAAATCCTTCCAACACACCAATAGCTGGCGGTAACAGTGGGAGAGCCTCCTGGTCAGCCACGCTGGATGTGGAGTGGTACCCTTCAAGGTATAAGCCCCTGACAACAGACCATCGAACTGTTCCGGGAATTACAAGCAATAGAATTAGATGAAAGTCTGCATTAGTGCACCACTAGGTGCACAATGAGAATCTGAATTGGAATGGCCAGGAGAAAGCAGGTGGTTGTAGAATAGAAGCGAGAACATCGATAGACTGAATGATTCCTTTGAAATGAGTGCTTTGATGGTCTTGCTAGCAGGAGATAATTGCTGTCCAGTCTTGGCTATGGATGGTGATGATTATGTAAGGCATGTAATGAACCACACTTCAAGCGATGAATGTTTGACTGGCTGGAGTCAAGCATTTTCCTCTGTTTCATGTTGCCAGAGTTCTATCAGGCACACTATGTTGAATGTTGCTGGAGGAATCTGTCCAATATAAGAAATCAGACACACCATACTATTTCAGCAGCACTTTGCTAAGTCTGATTGACAGCACAAAATAAATATGTAGATGTTAGTAAGCATTGCTATAAATGAAATTATTTGGAAGTACAGATAGACTCGCATCTTTTTCCCCCATCATTTTTCTCTCTCTTTTTATCCATCAGTATGTTACAATGCTATCTTGGCTAATCCGTGCAAGGAAAATTAGAATTTAGAAGCGGGGGAAATCATGGTGGATTTTCAATATTAAAATTTTTGATTCAGAGCCCAGAAATGTCATAGTAGCCGTATGTGAAAATGTCTCGAAAGTCATCAGTAATTCCAACAACAGGAGTGAAGATTTTTTTTCTGTGAATCTGTTCTTCATGGATTAGGAAGGATGAGCAGCAGGATGCATTGGAGAGTTGAAGGATAAAGATATGACAACTGGATTCAGCATGAGGGATGTGGAGCACTGGATTGATTGAATTGGAACAGGTTGGATGATTCTGAAGGCTGATCAGTCTAAAATTTGAATTTTTGTTTCTATGAAGAGATGCACTAGAAAGACTCCAAGGGCGAGGGTTTACAGATATATGGATAGTGTGAGATATAGGGCGGGCACGGTGGCACAGTGGTTAGCATTGCTGCCTCACAGCAATTCCCGGCTTGGGTCACTGTCTGTGTGGAGTTTGCTCATTCTCTGTGTCTACGTGGGTTTTCTCCCACAGTCCAAAGATGGTCGAGTTAGGTGGATTGGCCATGATAAATTGTCCATTAGTGTCAGGGGGATTAGCAGGGTAAGTATATGGTGTTAGAGGGATAGGACCTGGGTGGGATCATTGTCGGTGCTGACTCGCCGGGCCAAATGGCCTCCTTCTACACTGTAGGGATTTTATGATTCTTTATATGATTAGGAGTTCTCCTTCCAGCAGAGTTTGTTCGAGGTCTTTAAACTCAAAGTGTTTAGATCGATTCACTTCCAGTGGGTGAAGGGACAACAACTAGAGAGCACAGATGTACGATGACTTTCAAAGGAACAAGAAGCGACAAGAGGAAAAACTTTATTATAAGACCATAAGACGTAGGAGCAGAAGTAGTCCATTCAGCCCTTCGAGTCTATTCCGCCTTTCAACAAGATCATGGCTGATCTGATATAATCCTCAACTCCACTTTCCTGCCTTATTCCCATAACCCTTGATTTCCTTACTGATTATTACACAACAAGTCGTTAGCATCTGGAATTCGCTGTCCGAAAGTGAACAGATTTACTAGTAACCTTCAGTAGAGAAATAGATAATTATTTGAAAAAGAAAATATTGCAAGTATATTGAGACTAACTGGATTGCCCTTCAAAAGAGCAACAAACGCTCAATGAATTAGTCTCAATCCATGTTATACCATTCTGATACTATGAATGCTTATGGCAACACTGATAGACAGATACGATATTTATCAAGCTACAGTCGAGTCTTCAGATGGATCAAAAAGATTAATTTCCCTTTCTTCAGTCTATTCTAAAACTGATTAAAGTTAGTACTTTCTATATACATGTTTTAAAAATGTTTGTGTCTATGTATATATTAACTCTAGGGAGATCTTAGCTCATTTTATTAATTGACCTAATGACTGGCGGTCAGGTTGCTAAGCAAGTGTTCATCTTTTCTAATGGTGCTGCCAAGTTAACTGGTGGAGTAGGAACCTTTATCAGATTTCCAACAAGGATGATTTTGTAGTTTCTTGTGCCATAGTGATCTTGTGGTTCGAATTATCTTGCAGCATGGCAAATGCAGTTTTTTCTTATGTAAGTACAAAAGTACAAAAATTGTGTTGACTTCCAAACTCAAGTTTAAAGAATTTCACTTCTCCCACTGGTCTTGTGTGGAACTATTCCTTCCAGCGCAAGTGCCAGGCAAAGACCATCTTCTACAAAAAGAATCAAACCATTTTCTCTATGTGTTCAATGGCACCACCATCACGGAGTCCCCAACCATCATCCATAACGTTGCTATGGACCAGAAACTGAACTAAACTTACCATCTTGTGGCTACAAGAGCAGGTCAGGGTCTGGGAATTTAGCAGTGAATAATTTACCTCCTGACTCCTTACAGTCTGTTCACAAGGCACAAGTCAGGCGTGTGAATACTCTCCACTTGCCTGGGTCAGTCAGTGCAACCCAACAACACTCAAAACGTTCAACACCATCCAGGACAACACAGCCCATTTGATTGGCATCCCATTCACCTTGATAAGTATTCACTCCCTCCATCACCAGCATATAGTGGTAGTAGTGTGATCTATCTACAACATGCACTGTAGCAACTCACTGAGACTTCTTTGACAGTACCTTTTAAATCTGTGACTTTTACCATCTAGAAGAACAAGGGTAGCAGAGGCATGGGAGAACCGCCACCTGAAAGTTCCCTCCAAACCACCCACCACCCTGACATGGAACTATACTGCCATTCATTCATTGTCACTGGATCAAAATCCTGGAACTCCCTTCCTAATAGCATTGTGGGTGTACCTACAGCACTTGGACTGCAGCAGTTTAAGAAGGCAACTCACCATTCATTATCTTTCTCAAGGGGCATTTGGGGATGGGCAATCAATTCTTGATTTGTTATCGATGTTAACATGTCATGGACAAATGAAAAAAAAACACAACACAACTGAAAGCAGGTAATCTGATCATTTAGTCAGGATAATTGTCTTTGCTTTACCTTATTATACTTTGACCCATTTATGGCCTTCTGATATAATCAATTAATTTCCTGTAGCTATACAGGGGAAACATTCAATGGACAGAAAGCACTGTTCATACAAATTTCACTTTACTTCGACAAAAGTATTCATGTGTCATGCCAGATCATGTTGAGTTTACATTCTTGGTTAAATGATATTTGAAATGCTACTGTAATTAGAAGGAGCACCTTAGATGTCAACTTAGACTGGTTTAATTACTTTGTTTACAAAGATAAAGTTATTTAGTTAACTCTCTAATGACAATCTAACCATTTGGCCAGTAAAGTACAGATTTTAAAACAAATTCTTAATTAATCGCCAACCTTTGTACTCTGACAAGGAAGTAATTTCAAATTGAAACTATAGAGGGGAAATTTCCATTAGAGTTCTCCTGATCTAAGGAAGGAAATACTTGTCATTGAATCGTAGAATCACTACAGTGTGGAAGGAGGCCATTTGCCCAATCAAGCCTGCACCAACAACAATCCCACCCAGCCCTATCCCCATAACAACAGGTATTTATCCTGCTAATCTCTGTGTCACCAAGGGGTAATTGAACATGGCCAACCATCCTAACCCGCACATCTTTGGAGTGTGGGAGGAAACCGGAGCACCCAAAGGAAACCTACGCAGATGGGAGAGAAAGTGCAAACTCCACACAGACAGTTACCCAAGGCCGGAATTGAACCTGAGTCCCTGGCGCTGTGAGGCAGGAGTGCTACCGACTGTGCCACCTCAAAGAGGGAGTGTAGTGGAGGTTCGTGAGATGAATCCCTGTGATGGCAGGATTGTGTTATGAGGAGAGATCGAGGAGCAGATATTAAGTGGGGTTATCAGAAGTTTGGTTAATGAGATACATTTTAAGGAGCGTCTTGGTGGAGGGAGATGATGGAGTTTCCAGAGGTGGGTTGCATAAGAAGTCTGAGGAATGGACTGTTTCGGAAGGGAAGGGTTAGTTAGCACAGTTAAAGGAGGGTGCAGAGTAACGAGTAAGAAAGGATAGGGTTTGAAACAAAGATGAGAATTTTAATTTTGAGGCCTAGGGACCTGGGGCCATGGCAGGTCATAAGATCATAAAACCATAAAACATAGGAGCAGAATTAGGCCATTTGGCCCATCGAGTCTACTCCGCTATTCAATCACGGCTGATATGATTCTCATCCCCATTCTCCTGCCTTCTCCCCATAACCCTTGATCCCCTTATTGATCAAGAACCTATTTATCTCTGTCTTAAAGACTCCCAATGACCTGGCCCCCACAGCCTTCTGTGGCAGTGAGTTCCACAGATTCACCACCCTCTGGCTGAAGAAATTCCTCCTCATCTCAGTTTTAAAGGAGCGCTCCTTCACTCTGAGGTTGTGCTCATAAATTCTAGCCTCTCCCACGAGTGGAAACACCCTCTCCACATCCACCTTATCTAGGCCTCTTATTATTCTATAAGTTTCAATTAGATCCCCCCTCTTTTTTCTAAACTACATCGAGTATAGAACCAGACTCCTCAACCGCTCCTCATTTAACAAACCCTTCATTCCTGCAATCATTCTTGTGTACCTCCTCTGGACCCCCTCCAAGGCCAGTCATCCTTCCTTAGGTATGGGGCCCAAAACTGCTCACAATATTCCAAGTGGGGTCTGACCAATGAGGTCAATGAAGATGGGGCTGATGGCTGAGCGAGAGTTGCTGTGGAATAAGATACAGGCAATATAATTTTAAATGGGCTTTAGATTGCAGAGCATGGAGAATAGGAAGCCAGCCAGGAAAGCCTGGAAGAAAAAGTTTGAAGGTGAGGAAGGCATCGATATGGGCAATATTATACAGGTGAAACCAGTGGTTTCTGGGATGGAAAGTATATGGGATCAGGTGGTCAATTCAGGGTCAAGACAATATGGGCGGCATGGTGGCACAGTGGTTAGCATTGCTGCCTCACAGCACCAGGGACCCAGGTTCAATTCCGTCCTTGGGTGACTGTCTGTGTGGAGGTTGCACATTCTCCCTGTATCTGTGTGGGTTTCCTCTGTGTGCTTTGGTTTCCTCTCAGTCCAAAGATGGGCAGGTTAGATGGATTGGCCATGCTAAATTGTCCCTTAGTGTCCCAAGATGTGTATGTTAGGGGAGAGAGCCTGGGTAAGGTGGTCTGACAGAGAGTCGGTGCAGACTTGATCAGCCAAATTACCCTTTTCTGCACTATAGAGATTCTATGATTCCACGAATACAGCCGGAATTCTCAGCCGTTCACACCCCGCCAACTCTCCCAGCGAGAACGGAAAATTTACTGCAGCCAAGGCTGGAGAATTCGGCCCTACATCTGTGAACAGCCTGATTTCAACATGACAAAGTCGTCAGAGAAGAATGGGATTGGTAGCAAGCAGATGAGAGTTTGGCAGGAGCTGAGACTTTAAAGTTAAAAATTTATTTATTAGTCACAAGTAAGCTTACATTAACACTGCATTGAAGTTACTGTGAAAATCCCTTAGTTGTCATATTCCAGCACCTGTTCGGGTACACTGAGGGAGAATTTAGCATGGCCAATGAACCTAACCAGCACATCTTTGGACTCTGGGAGGAAACCGGAGCACCCGGGAGGAAACCCACGCAGACATGGGGAGAACGTGCAGACTCTGCACAGACAGTGACCCAAGCCAGTAATCAAACCCGGGACCCTGGCGCTGTGAGTCTGCAGTCCTAACCACCCTGCCGCCATGCCGACTTTAACTTTAGTTCTACTAATGTTTAGCTGAAGGAAATTTTTGGCTCCCCCAAGACGTGAGGTTGGACCAACTGTCTGAAAACAGATAGGAGAGCAGTCAGAAGAGATGGTGGAGAAATGGAACTGAGTGTTGTCAACAAATATATGGGAGCTGTTTCCATGTCTGCAGATGTGTCACTCAGGGGTAGCAAGGAGATGAGGAAGAAGAGTAGGCCAGCGGTAGATCACTGCGTGACACTGGTCATAATGGCAGGGAGCAGGAACGAAAGCCATTGGTGGAGACGCTCAGGCTATGGGTGAGCGGAAACAAGTAAGAAGCAAGTCCCACTGAGCTCGACAGTGGGGAAAAGGTGTTGAAGGTTAACTGTGCTAAAAGTAGGAAAACAATGGGGCAGATGAGAAGGAAAAATGCATCTCAGTTACAGTCACATTGAATGTCTCCCTGGCCTGTTTTAGTGCTGTGACAGAATTAAAAATTGATTCAAGCAAGGAATTGCAGGAAAAGTGGTGGATTTGGGAGGTAAAAACCTGTTTAAGCACTTAAGACAAGAAAGGAACAGTGTAAATGGGGTGGTAATTTACAAGGATAGTCTGGGCGGTGGGGGCGTGGGGGGGAGCGTTTAGGAGATGATGGGAATTTTGAAAGGTATCTGTGAAAAGAGAACCATGTATAATGTCTATAATATCTGGTAGCCCCCATGCACCAAGATACCAGGCCACTGGAGCTGGATCCTAGAATGAATGCCCATCTTCAGAAAAGGGAATAAACAGGAGACCACGAGAATATGGTAATGTGTGTTGCTTTTGATTCTAGGCTTCATAAGATAGCCTTGTTCAATTTCATGTCCTATGGGGGCAATACTTTACTGCCAAAGCTCCAGTTAGTACTTGAATAATTAATGCTGAGAGCACACGTTAGAGAGTGCTTAAAAGGAGTTTTATGTTACACTGGAAAATTCTGAAACAGCGCAAAAATGCAATCGTGTTCAACTAGGGTTAAAGAACCTGATGGTTAATGCTACAATTGTTTTCACATTTAACTGTACATATTTAACTTAATTCTTTATATAGCATTTAATAAGGAACCCAGATGTCTGGTTAACTTTCTGGATAAATAAGTAGCAGAGACAAATCTGTATTGTAAACAGTGCTTCAAAAAGAAACTTTATGAGTGCCTCAGAGTTGGTAGTGGTGTGGTCTGTCTGTGGGGTCCACAATTTATTCCACCATAAATTATGCTTAAAACATTACTATTTCAATTGCAAAGTTGAACTTTGTTTCCATGATAGAATTGCTGTCAATTGTTAGCACTGGCTTGGTGTTAAGACATACAATAGCCCTTTTGAGAAAGTAAAATTAAATAGCTAAAGCCACTGCTCCTCAATTTTTGCTTTGTCGACATGCAATCTAGTTTTCAAGGTGGTACCCACAAAAAAGATAAATAGTAAAACAAATACAAATTTAATTACTAGAAGCTGATTCCAGATTTGCAGGTACTCGCAAAATATGAAATTTAGTCCGGTCAATAGAATTTTCCAGTCAAAAGATTTTATTTTTAGATTTAATGACTACAGAAGAGGGTTCATGAGCAGATGCCTCTATATAGGTTCATTGCAGTAGAACAACAGTTGTTGCAATGTTTTGCTCTGTGCTAATTCATTGCAACAATTTACTGTAAAGATCAGAAATGTGATTTAGCCTTCCTCCTTTCATAGAAAATCGGAGCAGGAGTAGGCCATTCAGCCCTTCATTATTCATTATGATCATGATTGATCATCAAACTCAATAGCTTGATTCCGCTTTCCCCCCTTCCCCTCCTCCATATCCTTTGATTCCCTTTGCCCCAAGAAGTATATCTAACTCTTTCAAAACATCCAGACTGGAATCCTCCGACCTCGTCTGCGGTTGGAATTCTCCAGCACCGCCCCCCCCCCCCCACTGTAAATGGAGATGTGATTACTGAGCGCCAAATTCTCCATTCTCACTGGCAGCAGGGGCAAAATGAATGACATTGGGGGATTCCAGCCGTAATGTTTTGGCCTCAACTACTTTTTATGATACTGAATTCCACAGGTTTACCACTCAATGAAGAAAAGTCTCCTCATCTCAGTTATAAAGGATTACCTTAGACAATGACCCCTGGTTCAGGACACCCTCACCATCAGGAACATCCTTGATGCATCTACCCTGTCTAGTCTTGTTAGAATTGCAAAAGTTTCACTGAGATTCCCCCTCATTCTTCTGAATATATATATTCCTAAACAACGCAATCTCTCTTTATTGCTGGAATTTTAACGTCTCGCCCACCCAAGGCTCGTAATATCCCACCCAAGGCCAACGGAGAATGCCGTTCTGCGAACCTCACCCACCCCGATTCTGGAGCAGGTGAGGCGGTAAAATGCTGGCCTATATGTCAGTCCTGCCATCCCAGTAATCAGTCTGGTAAACCTTCTCTGCACTCCCTCTTTGGCAAGAAACTCCTTCCTCAAACAAGGAGTTGAGTGAGTGGGCAAATGCATGGCCGATGCAGTATAATGTTGATAAATGTGAGGTTACCCTCACATTGGTAGCAAAAACAGGAAGGCAGATTATCATTTGCACACAATATTCCAGGTGTAGTCTCATCAAGGCCCTGTTTAATTGTAGCAAGAGATCCCTGCTCCTGTACTCGAATCCTCTCACTGTGAAGGCCAAAATACAATCTGCCTTCTTTACCGCCTGCTTCACCTGCATGCTTATGTTCAGCGACTGGTTTACAAGGACACCCAGACCTCATTATAGCCATTCAGGTGATAATCTGCTTTCCTGTTTTTGCTACCAAAGTGGATAACCTCACATTTATCAACATTATACTGCATCTGTCATGCATTTACCCACTCACACAACTTCCATAAGGAATATGTAGCTTGGCTATCAGAGATCCTGCTCATCACTTATGAAGGAAATATTAAGAGTCAGATCTTTTTCTCATCACGAAAAAGAGATCAAACAAAGAGCCTTGGGCCCAGAGTTTCGCTATGACAGAGAGGCTCTCTGTTGTGACGGAAATCATGGAAATCATCACAGGACAGAGTTCCGCCCCAAACATGGCATATTCCATTTTCGCAGGGAGAAGTTTGGAGCCCGGTTGCGTGGTGCACATACACGATTCGCTGAGGCAGCTGGCCATTTAAATCATCAGTGACCTCCACTGATTTCCCATCTTTGCATCCCAGCTATGTGAGTCCCAAGGTGTGCAGAGAAGACCAGGTCAAAGGGTGTCTTATGTGTTTATTTTGCGGGATAGTCAGAATACCTCCTTGGAGATGTGAGGAAGCTCTGTAGAGTGATATTTCAGTTATTATTTAGTGGCCGAGAAGGACTTAAATCACACTGTCTTCTTGTGATCCAAGGGATTGGGAGGGTGGGGCTGCTTGTCTGCTAAGGTAATTATTTTTGCCCCCATTGACTGTTGTGCCCAGGATTAAGGAAGAAATTAGTGCTTCAGAAGTGTGCATTACTCTTTGTTCAAGGGAGCACAGAGGATGGACATGGCACCCTCTCATAGTAGCAGTCAATCCGAGTGAGCAGCCTGACCAGCAGCAGAAAGGAGGATGAAGAGAAGGAGGACAACCAGGTTCTTCCCTGTGGGGAGGGTGTACAAAGCCAATGGCATCATACCCCACCTAACATGATGGAAAACCAGTGCCGGAGAAGACTCAATTTGAGCTGTGATGATGTGACAGACACTTGTCACACAGTGCTGGAACCACAATCCATCGACCACCCATCCCCCCCATGCCCTGTCAGTGGTTGTGAAGAGAAATGTCACACTGAACCTCTATACTTCAAGCTCCTTCCAGGAGACCTGGCTGGTATTTTCCAGTAAGAAGTCTCACAACACCAGGTTAAAGTCCAACAGGTATTTTCCAGTCAGCTTCAGCACACAATGCATGAAAGAAATGACTAATGCCCTGCTTGCTCATGTGGGGAGAGTGCATTCATTTCCCCATTGAGTTTGTATGGCTCAGGGAGTCAAGACTTTTCCTTCCCTCAGGTGTAGGGCATCATTGACTGCACTGATTTTTAAAAAATACTTTTCCAATTCAATCAAATCAAATCCAATTCAGAGTCTCAACAAGTTGAGACATTTCAGATCCAGACTGACAAGACAGGGCGAGCGACCAAACCACCCTGTCCTGGGCCTGATCTACATGAGCCAAGCTGATTGGAGAAGGGGGAGGTTCCTCCTCCAAGACTTGAGCTCATTTGCATCTTAGCCAAAAGGCCGAGATGCCGCTTTAAAAAATTGCTTCATATGAAACATATGAAGCTTCAGTGTAACCTAAAGACCTCAACCAAGTACGGCCGACCATGGGGTGCCGACCATACTACACCTGATCTTAGCCAAAAGGCCGAGAAGCGACTGCACTGATGTTGCAATAACGGCCAAACTCAGCATAGACACCTTCATGAACCGCAACTCACTTCACTCCATCAATATCATTTGTGACCACAATAAGGTCCTGCTTGAAATGTAGACAAGATTTCAGGAGAGCCGCCACATCTCATAGAATCATAGATTGTAGAAACCCTACAGTGCAGAAGGAGGCCATTTGGCCCATCGGCTCTGCACTGACAACAATCCCACCCAGGCCCTATCCCCGCAATCCTACATATTTACCCCGCTAATCCCTCTAACCTATGCATCCCGGGGCAATTTAGCATGGCCAACGTACCGAACCCGTACATCTCTTGGCTCCAGTCGGGGCAATCTTTTTGAAGTTCTTCACCCATTTGTTCTGCAACCACAACATAAATTTAAGTTGCCCTCACATATAGCAGATGCAGTGATATTGTTCTTCAATGCGTATGTGCATCATACTGACTATTCATATCAGTTTTGCATGCAGCTAAATGAACTGCTTACACATTCCACAAGTTTAGCGCTGAGGCTCGTATGTGCCAGATCTCAGTTTATCTGCAGCATACAGATGTGATCCTTCTCTTAGACCTTTGTGTCTCTGAACCAAGCTACTTGCCTTGCCAGAACGCAACAGGTCACTCAATATTTTGCAGCAGTGGATCCACAATCCCCAACATTTCCGGTGGTGCTCACTGCTGCCATAATCTGATCCCATGTCTTCTTGGTTGTAACAGGCGGTTTGCAACAGCCAGCTCGGTGGATGACATTTCTTTTCTTTTGCACCACCTTGACCAGGACCTACAGGTCAGCAAAGTGTGGGGCAGCTGGTCCCATCCTTTCAGATGTGGCTGCTTTTGCAATGTTCTGTTAATTAATGATAATATAAGTTGAGGAAGATCATGAATAAATCAGAATATATTGCGATAATTCACTTTTGTGTGCTTACGATGTGGTTGAGAGAAGATCTCTGAACATACGCTTGGTTCTGTGTATGTTGTACTGTCACTCCAGAGTGATCTGCTGTGCTCAATGATAAATGACAGCCTTTCTTATTCAGACTTTTTTTCTTTATTCTCCCGAGATGTGTACGTCACTGCCCCTTGAAATTCAGACCCACTTTGCTGTGGCTCGAGAGTCACGTGTGGGCCAGACTGGGTAAGGATGACAGATTTCATTCCCCAAAAGGAACAACAATCAACAACAGTGTAACGTACATCGTTAGACTTTTAAATCAAGATTATTATTGGATTCAATTCCAGATTTTTATCGAATTCAAATTCCACCCACTGGATTACTAGTCCAGTGATAATACCATGATGCCACTGCCTTCCCATTATACCACGATGTGAGGGGCCTGGTCGAGGTTCCATAGTATAGGTGCATCCGAAGAGATGGGTGGCAATGAGGCAAGTGGATGGGACATTCTATGCCTGTTTTGAGAAAGAGGTCAGTGAGAGCACACCCCCCATCCCGGAAGCCTTGGATGAATTTATATCGGAGGTCACCATTGCCAATGTCAGAGCAGCCTTCTCAAAAGTCAACCCATGGAAAACAACTGGCCTAGATGGGGTACCTGGATGAGCACTCAGATCCTGCATGGACCAGCTGGCAGGGGTATTCACAGACACCTTTAACCTCTCCTTACTCCAATCTGAGGACCCTATCTGCTTCAAGAAGACAACCATCGTCCCTGTACTAAAGAAAAGCCAGGCAATGTACTTTAATGACTATCTTCCGGTGACTCTGACATCTATCATTATGAAGAGCTTTGAAAGGTTAGTCATGGCATGAATCAATTCTGGCCTCCCAGATTACCTTGATCTACTACAGTTCGCCTATCACCGCAACAGGTCCACAGCAGGCATCGTCTCCCTGGCCTTACACTCAACCCTGGAACACCTAGATAACAAGGACACCTATGTCAGACTCCTATTTATTGAATATAGCTCAGCCTTCAACACCATTATTCCTACACAACACATCTCCAAACTCTGTGGCCTGGGGTTTGGCTCCTCCTTCAGTGACTGGATCCTAGACTTCCGAACCCACAGACCGCAGTCAGTAACAATAGGCAACAACGCATCCTCCATGATCATCCTTAACACCGGTGCTCTGCAAGGCTGTGTCCTCAGCCTCTCACTATACTCCTTATATGCCTATGACTGTGTGGCTAAATTTCCCTCCAGCTTGATTTTCAAGTTTGCTGATGACACCACCGCAGTGGCTCAGATCTCAAACAATAACGATACACAGTACAGGAAAGAGATAGAGAATCTGGCAAACTGGTGCTATGACAATAATCTCTCCTTCAATGTCAACAAAACAAAGGAGATAGTCATCGACTTCAGGAAGCCTAGTGGAGGGCATGCCCCTGTCTGCATCAATAGGGATGAAGTAGAAAGAGTCGAGAGCTTCAAGTTTTTAGATGTCCAGATCACTAACAACCTGTCCTGGTCCCTCCATGCCGACGCTATAGTTAAGAAAGCCCACCAACGCCTCTACTTTCTCAGAAGGCTAAGGAAGTTTGGCATGTCCGCCACAACTCTCACCAACTTCTACAGATGCACCATAGAAAGCATTCTTTCTGGTTGTATCACAGCTTGGTATTGTTCCTGCTCTGTCCAAGACTGCAATAAACTACAAAGGATTGTGAACGAAGTCCAGTCCATCACTCAAACCAGCCTCCCATCCATTGACTCCGTCTACGATTCCCGCTGCCTTGGAAAAGCAGCCAGCATAATTAAGGACCCCACGCACCCTGGATATTCTCTCTTCCACCTTCTTCGTTCGGGAAAAAGATACAAAAGTCTGAGGTCACGTATCAACCGACTCAAGAACAGCTTCTTCCCTGTTGCCATCAGACATTTGAACAGACCTACCTCACATTAAGTTGATCTTTCTCTACACCTTAGCTATGACTGTAACACATTCTGCACTCTTTCCTTTCCTTCTCTGTGAACGGTATGCTTTGTCTGTATAGTGCGCAAGAAACAATACTTTTCACTGTATACTAATACATGTGACAATAATAAATGAAATCAAAACAATAAGCATGGCAATGTTGTTCATTCACCTACCGAGCCAGCTCACTAAATCAGTGCCCACTCTCTGTGCCAGGCAGTGATGACACGACAATGTTATCTCCATGGCTGTGTCTGGACACTGGTTTAGCTCAGCACACTTTGATTAGGCAATAGCAATGACAATTCTCCCATAAGGAAAGCCCATGATGGACCATTTGCTCTCGGATAATCAACAATATTTAGAGCTTTGACAACTCAGTAACATCTTCCCCAAGGCTCCAGGTGTGCAGCATTCACACAGTAACGCTCAGACCAACAAGTCCAAAGAGGCGTTTTATCTATGCACCCTGACCCACGCTTGGCCTGCTTCTGACCAGTAACAACTTCTGGGTTTACTGCCCGACTGAAATTCAGATCCGAGAGGTTGGATCAGGAATTCATTCAATTCTCACCAACCCAGGGACTGAAATTCTGGGTCTTGGACGTCAATCTCCAATGACGGTTTATTGCTGTTTCGGTGGGTATGGTTAGTTAAGTGTGTTGGCTATTCATCACGCTTAAAGTGCCACTGAATGCATCATTGTAATGAAGATGCCTTTGAAGCAATGTCAAATGATGGAATATCTTTCATTAAGCATTCACATAATATGTACTATAAGCCACAGATCCCCACAGCTGATTATACTTGCTTCCACTCATTGGTCAGGGACACTCTTTCTGTCCCATTTCCTGCACTTTTAATCTGATCCCTTCCCCTCCCTCACAGAACTATGATGGGCCTCCATTTTCCTCACCTTTCACGTGCAGCCTCCACATTCATGGATCAATTCTCAGCAATTCTCCATCCCACTCCTGGTTTCTTAGCTGGAAATCCAGCCGCTTCGTCCAACCTTTCAATTCAGGCCAGGTGGGAACTGTCCAGTACAGTGCGTTCCTGGGGCCTTCAGTCGAGAACTGGAGAATTGGAGGTGGGTGGAAGGGTAGGATGGTCCGTCAGAGGGTCTGGTGGTCTGTGAGGGGGTTTTGGTCACAGGGGGTGGAGTCTGGTGTTCAGGAGGGGCTGGATGGGTGGGTGGGTGGGTGGGTGGTCAGTGGGGTGGAGGGATAGTCAGTGGAGAGATGGCTCCATGGGGGAGTTGATCTGTTGGCGGGGGTGGCGGGGGGGGGGGGAGTTGGGAGGAGGCAGTCAGGTAATCGGAGGTCCCAGAGACATGGGACATTGGAGGGGGTTGGGGGGAGGGAGTCCTGTGCGAGGTCATGGTGTCATCAATACAATAGTTACCAAGGCGTTAGAAATGATTTTAACTCTTCTCGACTTTTCCTGGGTAACTATTTTGGTAAGGGAGTCAGGAGCAAACTTCGGATGCTCCCGACTCCCTTACCAAAATAGTTACCTTAAATCATACTTGCGGATAGTTCTGATTGTAGGGCAATTGCCCAATGGAAGTTTGAAATTCCTGGGAAATCCTTACCTCGGAACTTCCAGGATCCCTCACAGTTATGATGCCTGGAATGTCAGAGGTCACAGGCCTATATCGTGAATACTTTATTCAAAGATTAGAGTGGTGTATGTACAAGTTACTGGGGACATCCTACATTTTGCTTGGACAACGAACACATTCCAACCTCGTGTCATGTGACAAATGACATCATATCCTGTTTGATGATGTATACAGATTGCACGCATGACTACTAAAAGATATCCGAAAACATTTCCAGTGTTTGTCGTGCCCATCCACAAGAAACAGCATGTGATACAAACTGGGCAAATCTCTGCCCACTTTCCCAAAAGAGATCTGTCTGATTTGAAGCCATGAATTGGGTGGACCTGACAGGAGAATCCAAGCTTTACTGTGCATTTTTATGAGCTAATTCTTGAGAAATGTCATTATTTTATATATTCAGAATGCTGAAAATCAAATTTAAAAAGGGCTCCTCTGAGCGTTTTGAATGATGTAAGGGGTTTCACTGTGGACTTTGATGCAGGAGTCGTGTCTACATACCAGCAATTTTGTTTATATTTATACCATCAGGGTCTTATCATATAATCTGGGATCGCTGGCTGAGGGCATGTGCAATCTCACTGAAGTACCCTCCATCATTTTTGAATAAATAATCAGACAATCATAGCTATTTTTCTTTACAATCAATTTATTTATTCAGCTTGATACTGTGTCGTGGTACTAAGGTAGATATGATGGCATAGTGGTAATGTCACTAGACTAGTAAACTGGCAGCCCAGGTTAATGCCCTGAGGACATGGGTCCAGCTTGTGAAATTTAAATTCTAAAAATATACATCGGTTGATATTTTATATATCTACATAAATAATAAAAAATGGTATGATAAAGTTAATCTCAGTAATAGAGACCATGAAACTACAAATGGTTGTACTAAAAGCCCATCTGGTTCACTAATATCCTTTAGGGAAAGAAATCTGCCATCCTTTTCCAGTCTGGCCTACATGTGACTCCAGGTGACAGATTGCTCTATTGCCCAGTCTTTCCTTGACAATTGCAGTCCCAGCAATGGCCACTGCTCTCAGGAGCCATACCAAGCTGTGATACATCCAAAAAGGATGCTTTCTATGGTGCATTTTGTCCCAGCTCTCCCTGGGACAAAAGGGCTGCTGACCAGGGGCTTCCTCTTGGAAGGGATCGAAGTTCCACCTCAAGCCAATTAAAGACCAGATGGCCAATAAATGGCTGCGGAGAGAGCTGACCAAGAGCAGGTGGGCTCACCCTCTCCCACCCCAACATTTACACCAGGGTGCAAGGATCCTATGCCCAGCATAAAATTTAATCACAAGTCCTGTTCATCCATTTCTCTTGTGCTCAATGATCCAGTCAAACAACACCTCACTTCTAAAATTCTCATCCTCATTTTCAAATCGTCTCCCTATCAATATCTCTCCCCATCTCTCTGATTTCATTCAGATCTACAACTCCCCTAGATCTCTTTGTGCTGCTCATTCTGACCTCGTGAACACTCCCAATTTTGATTACTCCGGCATTGCCAGCATGCCTTCAGTTGCCTAGACACCAAGATCTGGAGTCAGTTGCCTAGACCCCGAGTCACTTTTGTCCTCTTTCCTCCATTAAAACACTCCTTAACACCTACTGCTTTGGCCAAGTTTTTGGTCATCCAATGTCCCTTTTACATTCAGTGTCAAATGTTGATATTAAACTCTTACAAGATGCTTGGTGATGTCTTATTGCATTCAAGATGTTGATTTGATTTGATTTATCATTGTCACATATAGTGGGATACAGTGAAAATTGTTGTTTCTTGCAGGCGATACAGACAAAACATACCATTCTTAAAGTACATAGGGGAGAAGGAAAGGAGAGGGTGCAGAATGTAGTGTTACAGGCATAGCTAGGTGTAAAGAAAGAGCAACTTAATATAAGGTAGGTCCATTCAAAAGTTGATGGCAGCAGGGAAGAAGCTGTTCTTGAGTCAGTTGGTATGTAATCTCAGACTTTTGTATCTTTTATCCGATGGAAGAAGGTGGAAGAGGGTATATCATGGGTGCGTGATGTTCTTGAATATGCTGGCTGCTTTTCCAAAGCATCAGAAAGTGTAGGCGGAGTCAATGGATGGGAGGCTGGTTTGCGTGATAGACTGGGCTATGTTCACAACTCTTTATAGTTCCTTGCGGTCTTGGGCAGAGCAGGAGCCATACCAAGCTGTGATATATCCAGAAAGGATGCTTTCTATGGTGCATCTGTAAAAGTTGGAGAGTGTCGTAGCGGGCATGCCAAATTTCCTTAGCTTTCTGAGAATGTAGAGGCGTTGGTGGGCTTTCTTAACTATAGTATTGGCACGGAGAGACCAGGATAGTTTGTTGGTGATCTAGACACCTAGAAACTTGTTATAGAAATGCAAGTTATTGTTGTGGTAATACAATCTGTACCCATGCACATCATGGATGTTTCATAAATTTTGCACTTGTGATTCTCTGCAAACATTCTCTACATCACTGTATCCAGTTGCAATGAAATCAAAAGATCACATAATAAATTGCACGAGTCCTGATGATAACTTTTTCTCGACTAGCTGACTTTCCTTGTAGGTTTGTCTGATTTACTTGCAGCCTGTATGACCTGCTCATTTTTCTTCCATTGCCTTTGATGATTCATAGGCGGTAATCTCCTTCTTCATGCTTTGCTTCCAACTTCATAACTTTTAAAAATTCATAGTTGCCCACAGAAAATCTAGTTAACCATCTCACCGATAAGTTCTGAGATACAGTGTAATCACTCTTCTTCAGAGTAGTCAAAATGTCACAATCCATCATCTTTTAAACGAAGAAGCTTCGGTCGGACACATGGCTGCTTGTTATTCTGCTCCCCATATCAATGTTATTTTGATATAATTTTCCTATTGAAAGGTAATTCCAAATGAAAACACTCTCAAACCTCGAGTGTTTAATTGGATACAAATAAAAGTGACACAGGTCAGCAATTCTCTCACCCTGACACAAGTGTGGCAGATGAGGTGACATTAAGGTATTGTGGCACAGTGGTTAGCACTGCTGCCTCACAACACCAGGGTCCTAGATTCAATTCTGGCCTTGGGTAACAGTCTGTGTGGGGTTTGCCCATTCTCCCTGTGTCTGTGTGGATCTCCTCCCACAGTCCAAAGATGTGCAGGTTAAGTTGATTGGCTAAATTGACCCTGAGTGTCAGGATGATTAGTAGGGGAAATCTGTAGGGTTACAGGGATAGGGCCTGAGTGGGGAGCAGGCTTGATGGGCTGAATGGGATTCTATGATTTCTCCCAGTGTATAATTATTTCAATTTTGATGCATTTTTGGTGTTATGTGATCCCTCGTATTTAATCTCTCATTTGTTGCTTTCGCATATATTGATACATCTGCGCAAAAAATCAATAATCTTAATTATAGCTCAAGTTAAGCAATAAATTCATGCCAGAATCATCCAATCTTGTCCGCAGTTGGGATTCTCCGGTGCCACTGCAATGAATGGAATTTTGGCTGAGCGCCAAATTCTCCGATATGACTGGCAGTTGTGGCGTAGCAAATGGCACTGGAGAATCCTGCCCTCAGTCACACAGTGATCTTGTGGCTCAGTGGTTTATGCCCATGCTGTGGAGCCAAAAGCTCAGGTTCAAGTCCCACTCTAAGACTTATCGCTCATGTGAGGAGATAGTGGTGCAGTGATACTGGAACAGTAATCCAGAATCCCCAGGTAATGCTGTGGGGGATGTGGGTTTGAATCTCACCACAGCAGATGGTGAAATTTGATTTTAATAAAAATCTGGAATTAAAAGGCCGAATGATGATCGTGAAACCGTTGGTGATTGTCAAAAAGTCCATCTGGTTCACGAATGTCCTTTGGGGAAGGAAATCTTCCATCCTTACCTGATCTGGCCTACAAGTGATTCTAGATCAATAGAAATGTGGTTGACTCTTAAATGCCCTCTGAAATGGCCTAGCAAATGACTCAGTCAAGGGTCATTGGTGATGGGTAATAAATGCTGGCTCAGCACAGTAAATGAATAAATAAAAATGCTTGTCCCAGTGCCCCATAAAATCCTGCCATAATTCTTACAAAGAGTTCTGATCTGTTAGAGATTAAATAAATGACTAATGCAACTTATAAACCAATTGTCGATCTATATTGGTTTATGTCTGATAAAAAGCAAAGCATGGCTTCAATAGCAAATCTCTTGATTTTAAGAGTTTGTCTTTTGATTTATGAGATGGTGGGTTGGAATTAATTGAGTCTTCGCGTACGTCACACATTTCTGCTGCTGACCTGGAAATATCCATTTCATTGATGACCCCGAAGATTCAGCGTCTGTGTCCAGCTGAGTAGAGCTTGGAGTGTCTGAGGAGGCCTCTCCACCCTTTCCACACCATTCTCTCTCTCGGTTCTGACAAGAACATAAGAACTAGGAGCAGGAGTAGGTCACCTGGCCCCTCAAGCCTGTTCCATCATTCAGTAAGTTCATGGCCGATCTTTTCGTGGACTCAACTCCACTTACCCGCCCGCTCACCATTTCAGATACTTTCTATTTACACAAAATATATTTTTATATCTTCATAACTGTATTTTTACTGCGTATGCAAGATAATGTATAACTGAATGCATTGCAAAGAGGCCTTTAAATATTCTTCTGTACTTTCTTTACGTGTGGTGCTGTCTTTTATTATATTCCACAATCCTGAACATCACTCAATTTTTTTTAAACAGCACATGATACCCAGATAGCTGTTAAATAAAACATCAAATAAAGTCAAAGCCAAATTGGACCAACTTTGGCTTTGAAGTTAATTATGCATCAACCTTGGAAGCAATCATATTTAGTTCTCTTTGTTCCAAAATATTTTTGCTGTGGTAGCTAAGGTTCAAGTAATGCATGGTCTTAGAAATTGATAGCCAATTTAATATGGCATGCAGTTCATTATTCAGCCTTGCAACTTTAATGCCCACATCATTATTCTTTTGTGACTAGTAAGGCAAAAAGATATATCCTGAAGATCTGGATGAGTTAATTGACTCATATCATTGCAAACTGAAGTGAAATGTCATACTATGGATCAGATTTCTACTGACTTGGGGGAATGGAAGTTCTTTGTCTATTGAAATTATAAAAAGTTGTTTAAGTACAAAATGCATTGCGGGAGAAATTCAACTATCAGTTTTGTGACTGAAGAATGTGTGACCAGTCATTGAAAATTGGTGAAAGGAGCAGTTCGGCCACTCATCTGATACCTAAGGCTGGTCTAGTGAAATGTTCAGGTGAGTTTGTGTGGTTGTGGTGAACCATAGTTGGTTACCACTATGAGTACTGAACCATAGTTGTTCAGCACTATGGGTACTTGTAGATGTGTTACTGTTGTCACTGTTGGGGGTGTTCTACCTGTTGATATTGTTCTGTGGTACACTCCAGTTGGCTCCGCCTACCTGGAGGAGTATAAAGGTCACTGCACTGCCTGGTGACCCTTTAGTCTGGGATTGTATTGTATGTAGTATGCTCCATTCTTGTTAGTAATAAAAGCTTTTATTTCCCGGGTACAATCCAGCCTCCCGAGTGATTTAATCGGGCATCAGTGATGATTGTCCTTTTAAGGATCAATCAGCAGAGTAAGGGTCACATGACCCAGGGAACCAATCAGGGAGCAGGGTGAGAGGGGAAATCACCCAGGTCAGCTCAGGTTTTCTGTACTGAGAATCACCTTGTGAGCTGATTGCAGCCATAAGCCTCTGTATAGTTTTAACCTGTAAATAAATCTTTTCCCTCAACTGGTGAATGAACATCCTTACATCTGCTAATGAACATAAGAGAAAACAAATGATTCTCAGACTGTGAGTATCCAGTTTACATTGAATTTGAGTGAAGTTGAGAAAAGAAGAGTACTTACCAAGGTGCACCTCTCTAGACAGATAAATCTATTTGACTCCTCCATGGTGGATTGGACCCAATACATAGAGCACCTTGGCTATTCCTTCCAAATGATGAAAAAGGGGAGGAGGTGAAGCACATGGCAATTCTCCTAGCATGTGGAACCCAAACTTATAATCTGATTCACAGTCTTACAACCTTAAAGGCGCCTGACTCCAAATCATTCAGTGAGCTTGTGGAATTAGTGAGGTCACATTTCCAGACTAAACTGTCACACTCCAGAGATTCAAGTTTAATCCAAGGCGGAGAACCCTAATGTGAAATGGTGGTGTCCTATATCATTAACAACTTGAAGCAGATATTGGAGTATTATGATTTCTGACACACCTTGAATGCTATGTTATAGGACAGAATAGTCCGTGCGTGAGTAATGAGGTGATTCAACAGAGATTACTTGCAGAGGTCGATTGTAAATTTTAAATGAGCAATGGGGATAGGACTGGCAATGGAAAGCACTGAAGAAGGTGTAGAAGAGTTACAGAGCAGGCAAAATGGCACCATTCACCAGTTAGGGGGTAACTGCTGTCAGCAGTGGTGCCAAAGCTGAAGAAGTATACACGAGGTGGGAAACGCGTTCAGTCACAAAGAAGACAAGAAGATTTAGAAGGGGCAAAATTGGAAGTGAAATGTTACCAATTTGGAGGTAACCAGTCCTTTGGTTCCTGCAGGTAGAAGGAGGCCGAGTGCTTTTTGTCATAGGATTGGCCACTTCAGGCATGGGTGCAGAAAAAAAGTCAAGCTTACTAAGTAGCCAATTAAATAATTCATCACCAGTATACTTTAGCTTTAATAGCTTTAGGTGTCAAGAAATTCCACGAGTACTTGTATGGCTATTTCTGACCACAAGCTGCTTTTGGGTCTTTTTAAAGAACACAAGGCCATTCCACCAATCGCATCGGCAAAAAATTCAACTTTGGGTGTTAATTCTGTCTGCCTATGAATATACATTCAAACACCAACCGGGAACGCAGTGAATGTGGATGTACTTAGCCCCCTACCTTTGCAAGAAAGTGTGACAGCTGCTCCAGTGACACAGGAAATTGCCATGGTATTGAATTTTTTTGGACATGTTGCCAGTCTCGCCAAAGCAAATTAGGTACTGGACCGGTGGGATTCAAAGATACTTACAGGTTGGGAAAATGAGCCAGTTTCTGAAATTAGTTGTTCCCCACAAGGATGAATTGAGTTTCCAGGATGGCATCATACTCTGGGGAGTAAGAGTAGTCATCACAGTACCAGGCAGAGAGTCACTTCTAATGGAATTACATAGTGCCCATCCAGGCATCTCAAAGATGAAGATGCTCGCCAGAATTTATGGCATTGATGGTGACATCGAGAGCCTAGTCATGCACTGTGAACAGTGACTGTTGGAACAAAGGTTGCTGCTGCAGCCCCACTGCACCCTTGGGTATGGCCTGGCCAGCCATAGGTAAGAGTCTATATTGATTATGTTGGTCCATTCATGGGCACCATGTTTCTGCTCATTGTTGATGCACATTCTAAGTGGATGGAAGTTTTTGAGGTGAAGTCTCCTACATTGCACTTTACCATTGAAAGATTACGTCAATGTTTTTCCACCCACAGAATACCTGAAGTCATAGTGTCTGACAATGGAACAGTGTTCACAAATGCTGAGTTTCAAAACTTCACCACACTCAATGCTATAGAGCACAGTAGAACGACACCTTATCTCCCAGCACCCAATAGATTAGCTGAAAGAACCATCTAAACTATTAAGTCCGGCCTAAAGTAGCAGTCAGAAGGAACCCTGGAGACCAGAATCTCACACTTCCTTCCTGGCTCCCGGACCATTCCACATGCAACAATGGGATACCTGCGAGCAGAGTTGTTAATGAACTCTCATCTCAAAATGAGACTGAGCCTAGTGTTTCCAAGTTTGTCGAGGAGGGTAGAGGCCAGGCAAAGCAGTCAGAAAGCAAGTCATGATTCATGTCAGTCAGCACGGTTGTTTATGGTGGATAACGCAGTGTATATGAGGAATTTTGGTTGTGGGTCGAGTTGGGTCCCGGGAATTGTTGTCTCTGAAAGTGGACCCCTGTCTTATCAAGTGGACGTAGAAGGAAGGTTCATCCGAAAACAAAGACCATTTGAGAAAAAGCGAGATGTCCCAGCAGCCGGTGTTGCCATCAGGAAATGCTGCCGACTGTTTTAGCACTGATGTACTTGGTCATCCTGTGGCAAGCACGACCAACGTCTCCATGGAAACAAGTAGAACTTAACTGCCTGTGCCTGAAGAGGCACCTGTCATTGTGGTTTCAGCTGACAACAATCCTGTGGAAGCTCCCCAGACAGAGGAGTTAGGTTGCTCCATAAGGATTCCAAAACCCGCTGAAATGCTAAATTCATGTACTAAATGTTTAATTATTTTGGACTGTGTAAATTGAGTATTGACATTTGTATAAAAAGGAGGGGGAGGGATGTGGTGGTCGATCCTCAAAGGGACAATCTGCAGAGTAAGGGTCAGATGACCTGGGGAACCAAGAAGTCTCACAACACCAGGTTAAAATCCAACAGGTTTGGTAGCAAAAGCCACTAGCTTTTGAGCGCTGCTCCTTCATCAGGTGAGTCAGGTGTGTTTACCCCAGTCCAACGCTGGCATCTCCACACCATGGCAACCAATCAGGGAGCAGGGCAAGGTGGTCATCCTGGTAAGCTTGGGTTTTCTGTACTGGCAGCCATCTCGGGAGCTGACTGCAGTGGTTAGGCCGCAAGCCTCTTTATAGCTTTTACCCGTCAATAAACGAGTTGTGTTTTCGCTAAACTGGTGAACAAGCATCTTTTACAGCTTGAAAATAGGCAAATTATCCACCTGCCTGAAAGAGGCTAAATATACAAATCTGGGCCCTAAATCAGCACTGTGATCTAAACACCCAGGTATAAATGGGTGAAGTCTGCATTGCTCAAGCTTTGCCTAGTTGCAGCAGCTATTGAACAGTGCATAGCCCCTGGCGACTACTCAAAAATAGGCCCCAGAGATTGAATTTTATTTTTGTGAGTCCAGGAGAAACCAGACTGTTCCTCTTGGCTCCAACAAACAGAAACTATGGCCCGTTGCCTGTCCATTTGATGCACCCACGAGCACCTGTCTTCTCCCCATTCCATGCCTGACCTACCAACCAGCCAACCCATTCTAGGAATGGCCTGATTCTCCCTATCAAAGAAGCTGCAAGCTTCAGTAGGTTTGGTCCTTGCAGTTCAACAGTGCCATTTAAATAAGACCCGAATCTTAAATTGGTCCAGACCTCCACAGTGATGAGAATGGGCTGTCACAATAGCTCTTCTGCCAATGTGGAATTTCTTGCCGACAACCTTTGGGTAAAAATTATTGATCGGATGAATTTCACCCACTTTGGTTTTTCCTTTTGGAATAAACTTAAACGATCCACTTGGAACCAATTCAATTTCTTTGCAAAAGCCACAATTGTTTCCATAGTCCCAGGTTGCCACATCAGTTCATGTTGCACTATTTCAAACATATTTACACAACAATGTGAATATAGAAAAATTATATGCTTCCTTCCTTTGTTCTTTTCAGGAGAAAAGATTTATAGACTGGAAATTATAAATGTTCTCTCATGGAAAACTTGGAGGCTGCATAGATCAGTTATTACTCAGACTGAGATGACCATTTCAGAACTTTGCTTTTTTTTACATTGAATATAGATACAGATTGTACAAGCCATGGCAAATCTAAGCCCTCTAACTAAAAATCCGACTGCAATGTTACAGATTTTACTGAGCTCAGTCTGCAACTTTGGCAGCTCCGGGTAGGGGAATTTCATGTCATATTTCATTCAAATACAATCAGAGACTTTGGACAGAATTTTAGTTGAGGCATCAAAGATCTGGCCAAGCCGGAGAGAGTGCAGTGCTTCCTGTTTTCAAGGAAGACTGGCCAAATTGCAATCAGTCAATGGCAAGACCAGCAACGGGCTTTCCGGTGAATCAAGACAATCAATCAGAGGCCGGCAGCTCTTGTACTCAGCAGAGCCCCTGGGAGACGATGGCTGCTACTGAAAGGACAGGAACATGGAGCAAGGAGAGAGGGTGCGGGGGATCTGCAGCAAGGGCATGGAGTGGCTCTGGTGACCCCCCACTCCCTGATGTTGAGTCCTTCAATCAGGTACCGGGTGTCTTTTGACTCCTATCACCAACTTCTCCTCCAACATTGACAAGCTGACCACACGGTGACAGACATGCCTGCAGTTGGTTTAGTACCAGCAGCAGTAGGATGAGACCCTTAAGTGGTCATGAGTTGCCCACTTAAGGTATCCAATTGGGTGGCATGTTGGCATAGTGGTTGGTACTGCTGCCTCACAGCGCCAGGGACCTAGGTTCAATTCCTGGCTTGGGTCATTGTCTGTGTGGAGTCTGCACGTTCTCCCCATGTCTGTGTGGGTTTCCACCAGGTGCTCTGGCTTCCTCTCAGTCCAAAGATGTGCAGCTTAGGTGCATTGGCCAAGCTAAATTCTCCCTCAGTTTACCTGAACAGGTGCCGGAGTGTGGCGACGAGGGGAATTTCACAGTAACTTCATTGCAGTGTTAATGTAAGCCTACTTGTGACTAATAAATAAACTTTAACTTTACTTTTTTCAATTGACAGGAAGGCATGAAGATCAACTCTGTCTCTTCCTATCCAGAAATTAATTCTAGTGATGGTGAGAAGGTGGCAGGGTCACAGTATGTGAAGATTCCAGCCATTGTTAACAGAATCAAAGGGAAAGGACAGTTCAGAGGCTGGAAGAGGAAGTTATGAAAAAAAGACAAGAATTATAAGATGACAATCAATGCAATCCCCTTTAGAACCACAGTAGAATTTTATTGTGTTGTAGTAAATGCAATAATTGGTGACCACCAGTTAACTAACAAACAGTAATGGGTTTATTACTATTTACAACTATGCACAGGGTGTTACAGTCAATGTGATCATTCTCAGCTCCAGAAACAATCTGGCTGCAAAAGCTCACAATCTGCCCGGAGATCCCCATGCTCATTCTCCATTGGGTGATCAGGTCACATGACCCTTCAAATGCCCCTTAAAAGGGATTAATTATTGCAAGTCTAAAAAAATTCTGAGCAAACTGCTAACTTGAAATGAATTATTTAGTTTTTCTTCATCATCCTTTTACAGCTTTACACACTAATGTTCAGTTTGTTGTAAATCAGTCCATGGCCAGAATTATCTTGTCTCCGACACCCCGCCACCTCTGCCAGTGAGAACGGAGAATTTGGTGCTCAGCCAAATCTCTGTTCGTAGTAGCGGGACTGGAGAATCCCAGCCGTGGGTGAGGTCAGAGAATTCCAACCATGAGGGCAGCACAGTGGCACTGTGGTTAGCACTGTTGCCTCACAACGTCAGGGCCCTAGGTTCGATTCCGGCCTTGGGTGACCGTCTTTGTGGAGTCTGCATGTTCTCCCCGTGTCTACATGGGTTTCCTTCCACAGTCCAAAGGTGTGCATGTTAGGTGGATTGGCCACGCTAAATTGCCTGTGTGTCTCAAGATGTGTAGGTTAGAGGGATTAGCCACGGGACACGTGTGCTTGCAGGGATGGGGCAGGGGGAGAGGATCTGGGTAGAATGCTCTGTTGGAGGATCGGTGTGGACTCAATGGGCCATATGCCCTCCTGTACTGTAGGGATTCTATAGTTCCTCCACACATGACAAACCTTCAGGGAGTGGCATTTAAACCCACTGCCCACCACTGCAGTCATTCCAGCAGCTGCACCCTCTCTCTCACACCCACCCCTTGGCAATGCGGAGTGCCTCTCAGCACAGTTCCATGCTGGCCGGCAATTAATTGACCAGCCAGTCCTGGAGCCAATGGCGGGTGGGAGCGTATTTTACATTCATTTCTGGTCCTGCCAATCATGTTCGACCAATGATCCAGAAATCAGGGCCTCTCGTTTGATGTTGTTCCCTCTCTTCTAAAAGAATCACTTCTTCAAAACCGTAATGAAGAGAATGATACATTTTGTTTATTTAAATTTTATTTTGCCCGTTAGACTGAACTTGTTCATCCGCATCGTGTAATTGTCTAGTTTCAGCGCAACATCCCAATTGCTGCAGAAAATGCTTTCAAATGTGTCACACACTGCGTGCAAGGATGGTGTGACGGTAACCGCATATTTCAACCAACTAAATTAAGAGGATTTCTACAAGTGAAGGTTATGATTTTTTTTCACCATTTCAGAAAGATGCAGATGTTGAGGAGATCAAATGAAGGGGTCAACATGACAGTCGCATCCCTTAACTATTTTTCCCATCCATTGTTACTGGTCGATGTAGAAACTCGCCATTAGTGTTTCAGTACACCATGATGTGTGAGGCTGAAACTGCGGTGAATGTTGTAGCCATTGCTGGATTTTCTTTTTAAACAACACCTCAGTTCATTTATTTCCACATGAATAAACCTGAAGAGTTTCAGCAAGCATTATTGAGTTTCCGCTCTTGCTCCCAGACAGCATTGTCACGTGCGGGGCTGGTACGGATGTTCCTTCCCTGTCGCTGACAACAGCTTAATAACACCATGTGTGAAATGACAAAAGGCTTTGAGATCCAGCAAGATTCAGTTCCCATTATCACGGCCTCTCACCATTTTAACCTCCAGAGGAAGCCAAATGAGCAAGGATAAAATCTCCATTTGGACAAAACCTCTGGCATTTATTTCCATCTTGGAAAATAATTAATCTGAAAGCTTAGAATATCCATCTAGCATCATTACTCATACTATACAGGTCTGATCACCCACAGATCTTATCAAAGTTGAAGCTTATCGTAATACATTAGTAACACTGGGTTACTAAATAAAGGAATAAAAAACTTGCATTT
The DNA here is from genome assembly GCF_964213995.1 of Mustelus asterias. Classification (NCBI taxonomy): domain Eukaryota; kingdom Metazoa; phylum Chordata; class Chondrichthyes; order Carcharhiniformes; family Triakidae; genus Mustelus; species Mustelus asterias. The sequence goes on along the minus strand of NC_135812.1, from coordinate 73,317,877 downwards.
TGTGACCATGGGATGTCCCAAGGCTCTTTACAGCCAATGAAGTACACGATTGTAATGTCAGAAACACATCAGCCAATTTATACACAGCAAGCTCGCACAAAACAGCAATGTAACCATGATCAGATAACCTGTTATTCATGATATTGGACAGATCTTTCCGGTTAAAAGCAAATTACTGCGGATGCTGGAATTTGAAACCAAAAGAGAAAATGCTGGAAAATCTCAGCAGGTCTGGCAGCATCTGTAAGGAGAGAAAAGAGCTGACGTTTCGAGTCCAATGACCCTTTGCCAAAGATCTTTCCAGCTGTTCGCACCAGTGGGAAACTATAAAGGGTCATGAACGTAGCCCAGTCCATCACGCAAACCAGCCTCCCATCCATTGACTCAGTCTACACTTCCCACTGCCTCGGAAAAGCAGCCAGCATAATCAATGACCCCACACACCCTGGACATACTCTCTTCCACCTTCTTCCATCAATAAAAAGATACAAAAGTCTGAGAACACATATCAACCGACTCAAGAACAGCTTTTCCCCTGCTGCAATCAGACTTTTGAATGGACCTACCTTATATTAAGGTGATCTTTCTCTACAGCCTAGCTATGACTGTAACACTACTTTTCATCTCCCTTTTGTACTCTATGAATGGTATGTTTTGTCTGTATAGTGCACAAGAAACAATATTTTTCACTGTATCCCAGTACATGTGATAATAAATCAAGTCAAAAGGCAGAGCTCTGCTGTGGATTTCCCGGCGGCGTGGGGTGGAGTCAATGGGAAATCCCATTGACCATGGTGTGACCAGAAGATCCCACCGCCAGCCAATGGTGGACCACCTCTGCGAGATGCGCACCGCAGGGATGATGTGGAGATGCTGGCGTTGGACTGGGGTGAACACAGTAAGAAGTCTCACAACACCAGATGGAGTGGAAATGTGCTCTCAAACAGTGCAGAGACACAAAATCAAGTTACAGAATAGTGATTAGAATGCGAATCCCTACAGCCAGCCAGGTCTTAAAGGTACAGACAATGTGGGTGGAAGGAGCATTAAACACAGGTTAAAGAAATGTGTATTGTCTCCAGACAGAACAGCTAGTGAGATTCTGCAAGCCCAGAAGGCAAGCTGTGGGGGTTACTGATAATGTGACATAAATCCAACATCCCGGTTTAGGCCGTCCTCATGTGTGCGGAACTTGGCTATCAGTTTCTGCTCAGCGACTCTGCGCTGTCGTGTGTCGTGAAGGCTGCCTTGGAGAACGCTTGCCCGAAGATCAGAGGCTGAATGCCCGTGACTGCTGTGCTCTGAAAGCTTATGGTATTTGCTACCAAATAAACCTGTTGGACTTTAACCTGGTGTTGTGAGACTTCTTACCGCAGGAAGGCCAGAGAATTCCACCCATTACTTGAGCAATAAATATTAGCTACAAGACTTCACTGCTCTTTACTTGGTTGAACCATGGGATCCTTTATGTTCTGAGAGGACATTGGTTTAACATTTGCTCTGAAAGACAGACTCCGGAATTCTACCGCCCCACCTGCCACGGAATCAGAGGCGGTGAGGGGCGGACAATGGAAATGTCCATTGACCTTGGGCGGGAATTTCCAGTCTCACTCAAGCAAGGCCGTAAAATCCCGCCCAGCATCTGACAGACCTAATATATTGGCCTAGATTATGTGTTCCAATCTCTCCGCTGGGACTTCAATTTACAAAAGTTGGACTCCAATGCAAGTGTACTACCACTGAAATGTGGCTGACCCCAACAAGTATGAGTATCGGACTAGATTTGCATCTTTCAGGGCTGATTCTCCAATTGTATACCGCTATTTGAAAAGTCTCATCTTTAAAGTTTATTTATTTGTCACAAGCAAGGCTTACATTAACACTGCAATGAAGTTACTGTGAAAATCCCCTAGTCGCCACACATTCCGGCACCTGTTCGGGTCAATGCACCTAACCAGCACGTCTTTCGGAGAGTGGGAGGAAACCGGAGCACCCAGAGGAAACGCATGCAGACGCGGGGAGAATGTGCAAACTCCACACAGACAGTGACCCAAGCCGGGATTCGAACCCAGGTCTCTGGCGCTGTGAGGCAGCAGCGCTAACCACTGTGCTGCCCTTGACTGAGACTTTTAAGTTGCACACACTGAGAACTACAGACGTGTTTCCCATCATTTTGATAGCCAATACTTTCCCCTCAATTAGGGGCATATTTTCCTCAGCCTGTGTCACCTTGATACGATGTTGAATGTTCTTCAGAAATGTGATCAATATTTCCCTTTGTTTTTGCAGCAAATTTTTATTAGAAGCTCCCCCTTCTATTTTCTGCATAAAACAACATACTCTACTCCCAGTATATGGTGCTGTGGTCTAGTTTTCAATAAATCGTATCAAATTATCTGGGTCTACGTGAAGAAGTAATCAAAGAACAATTGGATGCACGGAAATGTAGCCAGGATGGTACTGAAATTAAAACAGGAAGTGCTGGAAAAACCCAGCAGGTCTGGCGGCATCTGTGAAGAGAGAAACAGAGTTAACTTTGAGCCCCACATGACTCTTCTTTGGAAATGCCAGTAAGAGCTTGCTGTCATTCAGGAATGGACACCAGTGCATAGCAGCAGCTGATAAAGGTGCAGCTATTTAAACAAGGCCTTGAATTCTTACTGGGCATCAATCTGGAATGACTGCTGAAAGCAGGCAACACTTTGTTGTGGAGCAGCAAGAAAGGGTTTGTCCTTGTTTGGGATCTCAGGCCTCACCCACAGAGCACCTCCATGAGGTGATAGCAGTCAGTGCTGTGTCTAACAAGCATTGGAGTGAGAGAAAATGAAGGAAATTTGTAATAGCTGGAGGAAGTCTATTAAGAAGTCTATCAAGCAGCTCACTTGATTGGCACCACATCTACAAGCATCCACTCCCTCCATCACCGACGCTTAGTAGCAGCATCTACAAGATGCAAAGCAGCAATTCACCAAAGATCCTTAGACACCATCTTCCAAACCCATGACCATTTCCATCTAGAAGGACAAGGGCAAGCAGATACCTGGGAACGCCACCACCTGCAAGTTTTCCCCCAAGCCACTCACCATCCTGACTTGGAAATATATCACCATTCCTTCACAGTCACTGGGTCAAAATCCTGGAATTCCCTCCCTAACGGCATTGTGGGTCAACCCACAGCACACGGACTGCAGCGTTTCAAGAAGGCAGCTCACCACCACCTTCTCAAGGGCAACTAGTGATGGGCAATAAATGCTGGCCAGCCAGCGACACCCATGTCTCACGAATGAATAAAAAAAATAAGACCGCTGAATAATTTCACCTACACAAAGTCTGGATCACAATTTTCTTCTCACTGTCTTCAGTTGTTACATAACATTATATATTTATTGTTATGGTGAATCATTGTGTCAAGACAAATTAAGCTTTTGTTAAAAAAAATTACATTAAAAATAAGTTAGTCTTTATAAGGAAAATGGTCAGGTTCCCATGTTAAACTGAAACTATTAGATGCTGGTTGCAATGTATGGGCCTGCAAAACAAGGACATTGATTATGTATCAGACTACAATAAGGTTGAAAGAAAGACTGTGCCAATGAAAACAGACAGAAAAGACAAAACATGTGAAGGCAAACTGTTACTTACAAGAAGACGCTTTTGAGATTAAAAATGGGACTAAAGGTTGTTTGGATGTGACGAATCTCCAAAGAAGTGACTGCAACAAACAGACCTTAAGGATGACTAAAAACAAGAAAAGGGGAGTTGCAAACATTAGAGGTCTTCCCTTATGGTTCAAATATGATAATTAAACAATTAGAAGTGGTCCTGACAAGTGGATTATAAAAAGCCTGCAGCGGTTTGACAAATGGGCATTGTCAGGCAAGAGGAGACAACAGAAGGGCAGGAATATTAGGATAGGATTGTTATCAAGGCCAGACATTGAAGAGAAGGACCAAAGCATTGTTCAAATGTGTGAACTCAAGCTCTGCTTTGGGAAGACAGTGTTGAAGTGATAATACTGCTTAAACAAGTTTCAAGTGTTGATACATTGGCTAGAATCTTCTGCCCCTTCAGGTGGTGAGGAAGGAGGCAGGTGAACCTGAGAATTGGGGGTTGGCATGAGGGCTGATACCCAATGCCTTCCTGTCTCCATTGCAAGTTCTTGGCGGGAAGACCCAGGGTCAACCTTTCTGCCCCACTTGACTCCCTTAAGTGGTCAATTAATGACCACTTAAGAGCCTTTTCTCACTTCTATTGCAATCTCTACTGACATGTGGTCTGCACAACTGGCAAAATTATGTGGATTGCATGCCAGCTGGAGCGTGGGGGGTCCTTCAGTCTGCATTACTCTGTGCATGCAAGTTCCGCTGCCAGGACTGAAAGCGGTTCCCAAGCCAGTCTGGGCAGATAGGACAGGGGTGATTTAGCAACTAATTAAGAAGCCAGCATTGGAACCACCATTCAATGGAGGAAGGCAGTTTGCCTCTCAGAACTGCTGTTCCAATCGGAGGCTGACAACTTGGCACTCTCAACGGGATCACCAATGAAGGTGGCCGCCACAGAGGCTGCAGAGAGAGGAAGAGTATGTCTTCACATTGAGGCATCCTTGAAGATCAGCCAAGATTTTCTCAGCATCTGTGCTAGGACCAGGCAGCCATTAGAGGGGTGAGCCCTCCAGTGGCGGTGTCAGAACCCCAAGGGAGTAGCCATTCCTGCCAAAGGTGTGCCTCTTTAGGCCCTGGAGCGGCCATTAGAAAAGGTTTTCCCCTCAGCCCTCCTGGAAATCCATTGGAAAACCACCATGGTTTATTTGGCAGTCTTGTCATGTAGCGGGGCCCATCCCAACACTGGTAAAATGCCAATGGAGTTGGGAAGCCACCATTCCCACTGCTGAGAATATACCTGGTGGGTAAGACATCAGATCCTCCTGATGCTTCACGCCGCCATTTTATGAGGTTCCCCCACCTCCCAGCCCATCTTCAGAGGGCTGGTAAAATTCAGTCCCATGTGTTAATTTCCTGTTTCAATAGCCCAACCCTGAAGGCTCCAGTGGTACTCAAAAAGCCAACCTTTCACTGTAACCAGTGTCACTTGTTCACCCAGTCCTGGGTATTTAGGTAGCAAGTTTGAGAAGGGCTGGAACTTGAGTCTGATGGAGACTGCGTATAAATGATATGAAATACCATTATTTCTTGCTTTGATAAGCAAGTGTGTCGATTATTGTACAAGGTGTGCTGTTAACTATGGAGGAATCTACAAGATGCTGAAAATAACTATTGTTGTACTTTCCAGGTACACGTGGAAGAATTTATTTTATCCCCAAAAAGCAAGAATCCAGCTCTGTTCTTTTGTGGATAGATATGCAATCTGCAGACTAACATGAAGCAGCTAAGCCGTCACAACTAGATCCAGAATATCACCTTCTACCAATTCTCTGATTGAATGTTTACAAACCAGTTCGAAAAGGTAGGGCAGGTGTTCAAACAAGACACGTTCAAAAGTTGCCTGATGCCTGAAAAACATGATCCTGCATTCCTTCAAATCTTAGAACTCCCTGCCTAATAACACAGAATGCAGCGGTAGCAAAGACATCCTTGCCAAGAGCAATTAGAGATTGGGTGGCCGGTTATGTCCAGATGATGAGTTGACCCTTGTGGAGATATCTGCAATTGCATGAACCTAACACAAAGCTAATGGTGTTCACTTCAGGGAAAATTTGACTATAAAATGTTAATGAGGTCACATTGAGATAAATGATGCAATCTACTATTTATTATTACCAGGTGCACTAACTCCAATGGGGTTCTGCCAATACATGTTGAAGATGGTTTTGCTGAAATAATAATAATTCTGATTGAGACAACTAGATTACAATTATTGTGTGGCTGGTTGATTTGTTATATTGCTCAGTATTTATACAGAATAACTATTGCCTGTCCCCACTTGTGTCAGTGGGTGGTGTTCTACATATTATGGAGTCAATTGCTCTGTCCCCTTTTACATCTTCCACCTCCTGATCTGTTTAGTTTCCTTTTGTGGGTTCCTTCCCTCTCTCTCTTTGATTCTATTTCAGTTCATAATTATTCCTCTCCACTCTGCGGCCATGATTTGGTCAGATTTACTATACATTAACCCTTGTTACTTGTTTACCATTCTGCTACATTTCCATTATATTTTCCTCAATCGTGATGCTTCAAAGAAACATTAAATCAACTTAAGAATTCAGATAAAACCACAATACTATTCTTGCTTAATTTTCCTTCAGTAAATTCCTGAGTTTTTATTCTACAAATCTGTCGGCTGAAACTTTCTGGCCATTCACGCCAGTGGGATCATCTGGTCCCACCATTATTAATGGGGTTTCCCATTCAATGCACCCTTCACCACCCAAACCCTGTGGCAAGTGTGTGCTGCCGGCAGGACTGGAAGATCTCACCAGTGTGAACGATGGGAAAGTTCTGGTCAACATCTTGGGGGCGATTCTCCCAGCCTGCTATACTGCTCGAGTAGTGCAGCGTGCCGGGAGATATCAGCAGGGGGTTGATTACCATATTGAAATTCACATTCCAGTATGATTGGTCAGCCCGACACATTATTCTCCGGGCTTGCTAATGTCTTCTCCCCACCCCTCCATCCGCCCCCACTGGGAGAGGTTCCCACCATCGGGGAATAAAGCTGGTCCCCACCAAAGGGATGACTCCACTGGTGGGGACAGAAGCCATTGAGGCCCCCCGGAAGGTCAGATACAGGTGGTTTGCCCCTTGGGTAGAGCCAGTTTGGCACCCTGGCACTGCCCACTGGGCACCAGGCAGTGCCAAGGGAGTGGGGCCAATCATGGAGGACCCACTGTGCACTCTGCATTTGGAATCAGTGGGGTTGAACATGGAGGGGGGTGCAGTCAGGCTGGCCATTGGGGGTGGGGGGGGGGAGGGGAGGTCGGGCTGGACATGGGTGTGGGGGGGGGGGGGTGGGGAGGTCACAGAGGCCACCAATCGGGGGGAGGTTGGGAAGCCGGTGATCGGGGGGGGAACCTGGGAAGCAATCGGAAAGCTGACAACTGGGAGGCTGGTGATGTTACTGATTGCTCTGCTGATAGATTGGCACATGCGCAGTAGCCCGCTCAGCGCACTGATGCCGGCCTCTCTAGTGGGTTCAGGGCCCCCCGACCAGCGTGAATCCCCCTGCAGTACTCTGTGATGTACTGAGTGTCGGAGATTCATTCAACTAGGTACGCCCAAAAAATACTGGAATGGCGCTCTGGGCACTTGTTGTGCAAACCTATGGCCTTTGAAGATTCTCAGGCCTCAGGACAACTTACTTGTTCTAACCCTAATGGTGTCTGTGTTCCACCCTCCTATGTGATCTTCTCAGAGACAGTCAGTTTGCCTCCACATTCGCTATCCTTAATTGATCAGAGGGTTCCTGAAGTAAGAGGCCCAGAGGGCCTGAAGATGGGGGCAGCACTGCTGCGAGCAGTGGACACTGCTAAACCATGTAGGGTCAAGACTGAAGTGCAGTCTGAAGCCATATGCAAATTTAGAAATGAAGGATGGCCACCGCTGGCAGACCACCATTGTGGAGGGGTAACTGCCCCCCCACAGGACATCTTGTGGCAATGGTTGCGGCCCTCTGATCCTCGGGGGTTCTGGAATGGGGGAATGTAGGGACAAGCAATGGCACTCCCCCACTGGCCTACTACCAGACTTTGACCTCAGCAAGGGACCCAGCTAGTGCTGGGAAGAGCCTAACATCAGCGTCATGTCCTCAGTTAATATTTCAACTGACCCTAGTCGCCAATCCACCATTGTGTGATGGATAGTACTACCGCTGTGCATCCGCCTCTGGCAAAGCCACTTGGAGACAGGAACAAGTTAGAAAACCAATCAGGCAAAAGAGACTCTTGAAATTTGCTCCTGATCCCACCTTCAAACCTGCCTCGTCAGGATAGGGAAGGTCCCCCCCCCCCTCAGTGCCCATATGAATAGAGTGCTACATGTGAAGTATCTTCCTGGCCATGTGCTAAAAGCTGATCATCTTCAGTGTCTCCCAGTTCTGATGAAAGGTCATTGAATTGAGACTCTAACTTTGTTTTTCTCTCTCTGTAAATACTTTCTGACCTGCTGAGCATTCTTAGTTTTTCTGTTGTTTTTTTTCCTTTATATAAAGCCCTTTAGCTTTTAATCCAAAGTGATTTCTTTGATATCTGAACGTTGACATGTTGATATACACAGGAATCAGGGGGAAACTTCTCCGCTGGCTGGAGTCATACCTGACACAAAGGAAGATTGTTATGACTGTTGGAGGTCAATCATCTCAGTCCCTGGACATCGCTGCACGAGTTCCTTAGGATAGTTCTACAAGCCCAACCATCTTCAGCTGCTTCATCAGTGACCTTCACTCCATTATAAGGTCAGAAGTGGGGATGTTCACTATGATTGCACAAAGTTCAGCATCATTTGCGAATCCTCGGATACTGAAGTAGTTTATTTCCATATGCAGCAAGACCTGGACAACATTTAGGCTTTGGCTTATAAGTTGCAAATAACATTTCCACCACAGAAGTGCTAGGCAATGACCATCTCAAACAAGAGAGAATCTAACAATCTCTCTTGATGATCGATGGCACTGCCATTGCTCAACATCCTGGTGTTACCATTAACCAGAAACTGAACGAGACCAGCCATATACATATTGTGGCTACAACAGGAGGGTCTGGGAATTCTGCGGCGAGTAGCTCCCCTCCTGACTCCACCTAACCAGTCCACTATCTACAAGGCACAAGTCAGGAGTGTGATGGAATGCTCTCCACTTGCCTGGATGAGTATAACTCCAGCACCACTCAAGAAAATCGACACCATCAGGACAAAGTAGCCCATCCACCACATTAAACATTCACTCCCTCCATTACTGTTGCACAGTGGCAGAAGTGTGTACCATCTACAAAATACAAGTGCAACTCACCACGGTTCTCTTGACTTCCAAACCTACAACCTTTGTCGCCAAAAAGGGAAAGGGCAGCAGATGCATGGGAACAGCACTGCCTGGAAATTGCCCTCCAAATGACACACTATCCTGACTTGGAACTATATCATCATTCCTTCACTCCCTTCCTAACAGCACTCTGCGTGTACTAACATTGTATGGACATCAGCAGTTCAAGAATCATAAGAACTAAGGGCAGACCCTTGAGCCTGCTCTGCCATTCAATAAGATCATGGCTGATTTCATCTCGGACTCGACTCCACTCACCATAGCCCTTCAAACACTTACTAATTAAAAATAAGTACTCAAAGCCCCGGCATTCACCACACTCTGGGGTAGTGAATTCCACGGACTCACGGCCCTTTGAGAGAAGTCGTTTCTCCTCATCGCCATTTTAAATCTGGTACCCCTTATTTTAAAACTATGACCTATTGTTCTAGATTCCCCCACAAGAGAAAACATCCTCTCCACGTCGACTTTGTCAATCCCCTTTATCATCTTGTATACCTCAATTAGATTTCCTCTCAATCTTCTAGACTCCAGGGAGTATTGGCCTAAACTGCCCAATCTCTCTTCGTAAGTCAAATCCCTCATCTCTGGAATCAATCTCATGAACTTCCTCTGAACTGCCTCCAATGCAGTACACAATATTCTAAGTGCGACCTCACTAATGCTTTGTACAGTAGCAGCAACACTTCACTACTTTTATATTCTTTGCTTTAGCAATAAATGCCAAGATTCCATTTGCCTTCCTTATTACATGCTGTTCCTGCATGCTAGTTTTCTGCAATTCACGCATAAGGACACCCAGATCCCTCTGCATTGAAGCACACCAAATTTTCTCTCCATTTATAGATAATAATTTTCCTTTGTATTTTCCTACCAAAATGGATAACCTCACCACTTATCCACGTTAAACTCTATCTACTAAATTTTGCCCCATTCACTTAAGAAATTTACGAATGGTAATGGATAGGTTATTTCATTATCGCAACTTATTATCCCACCTATTTTAGTGCCATCTGCAAATTTGGCTATAGTATGTACTATCCCTGCATCCAAGTCATTAATTTAGATTGTCAATATTTGGGGCCTAAGGACCAAACTCTAGGGCAACCCACTAAAAGATCCATTTATCCCGACTCTGCTTTCTATTGGTTAGCCAATCCGCTATCAAGCGAATAAATTACCCCTATTTCCATGTGAACTAACCTTGTGTATTACCTTTTGTGTGGCACCTTATCAAATAAGAACATAAGAACATAAGAAATAGGAGCAGGAGTAGGCCATCTAGCCCCTCGAGCCTGCCCCGCCATTCAATAAGATCATGGCTGATCTGATAGTGGTTTAGTTCCACTTACCCGCCCGCTCCCCATAACCCTTAATTCCCTTATTGATCAGAAATCTATCTATCTGTGACTTAAACATATTTAATGAGGTAGCCTCCACTGTTTCAATGGGCAGAGAATTCCAGAGATTCACTACCCTCTGAGAGAAGAAGTTCCTCCTCAACTCTGTTCTAAACTGACTCCCCCTTATTTTGAGGCCGTGTCCTCTAGTTCTTGTTTCCTTTCTAAGTGGAAAGAATCTCTCTGCCTCTACCCTGTCTAGCCCCTTCATTATCTTATATGTCTCTATAAGATCTCCCCTCAGCCTTCTAAACTCCAACGAGTACAGGCCCAATCTACTCAATCTCTCCTCATAAGCTAACACACTCATCTCCGGTATCAACCTGGTGAACCTTCTCTGTACTCCCTCCAAGGCCAATATATCCTTTCACAAATAAGGGGATCAAAATTGTACACAGTACTCTAGGTGCGGCCTCACTAGTACCTTGTACAATTGCACCAAAACCTCCCTGCTTTTATACTCCATCCCCTTTGCGATAAAGGCCAACATTCCATTTGCCTTCTTGATCACCTGCTGCACCTGCAAACTGAGTTTTTGCGATTCATGCACAAGGACCCCCAGGTCCCTCTGCACAGTGGCATGTTGTAATTTTTCCCCATTTAAATAATAGTCCATTTTACTATTATTCCTTCCAAAGTGGATAACCTCACACTTGTCAACGTTATACTCCATCTGCCAGATCCTTGCCCACTCACTTAGCCTATCCAAATCTCTCTGCAGACTTTCCGCATCCTCCACGCAATTCGCTTTCCCACTCATCTTTGTATCATCCGCAAACTTTGTTACCCTACACTCGGTCCCCTCCTCCAGATAATTTATGTATATGTTAAACAGTTGCGGCACGCCACTAGTCACCAACTGCCAACCAGAAAATGCTTTCTGGAAGTCCAGATATACTACATCTTCAGGATCCCCATTATCCATCTTGCTTGTTACATCTTCGAAGAAATCAAGCAAATTAGTCAAACACGATTTACCCTTCATGATATTCCATTTTAAAAGTGATCAGTAGTTCTTTAAAGAGTTATTACCATTGAATATACCACTCTAGCTGTTGGGGACTCCTGAGGATCTAATTTACATTTATTAATATAGAATTTCACTTGTTGTCTTTCCTGAAGAGATAGTGTTAATCAAAGCTATATTCTGTCTATTAACCTGAACAAACTTGAAGCGATTCAGCTGATGAAACCAAGAAAGCACAGTTACAAACAAAATTTAATTCAATAATACTTCAAAAAAGACCAATACAATAGTGGACTGAATTATAAAACAAACCATTGGCGACTCTATTATGCATTATGAATCAAAGAAGGAATCAATTATCTTGCTCTTTTTAATGTGGCCAGTAATGAGAACTATATTATTCACTCACTTCAACATAAGATTGCTGGTAGCATTTATTCGATTATTAGTCTGGTACAAATATATAGTAAGAAGTCTCACAACACCAGGTTAAAGTCCAACAGGTTTATTTGGTAGCAAATACCATAAGCTTTTGGAGCAATGCTCCTTCGTCAGATGGAGTGGTCTCTGTTCTCAAACAGGGCACAGACACAGAAATCAAATTACAGAATACTGATTAGAATGCAAATCTCTACAGCCAGCCAGGTCTTAAATGCACAGACAATGTGGGTGGAGGGAGCATTCAACACAGGTTAAAGAGATGTGTATTGTCTCCAGACAGTACAGCTTGTGAAATTGTGCAAGTCCAGGAGTCAAGCTGTGGGGGTTACTGATAATGTGACATAAATCCAACATCCCGGTTTAGACCGTCCTCATGTGTGCGGAACTTGGCTATCAGTTTCTGCTCAGTGACTCTGCGCTGTCGTGTGTCGTGAAGGCCGCCTTGGAGAATGCTTACCTGAAGAACCAAGGCTGAATGCCCGTGACTGAGTTTTTCCACATCACAAATATATAGGCCAGGATTCTGCTAACAAAAAACTAAGTGCCCAATGGGCAGGAAAACTTTCCACCTGTTTTTTTTGGGTGTACTTGCCTGAATGAAGCTCCGGCATTCAGTGCTCTACAGAGTGCTGCAGAGAGATTCATGCTGGAAAATGGGGGAGGGGGGGGCTTCATCCCACTGGAGAGGCCAGAGTCAGTGCGCTGAGCGGGCCACTGCACATGTGCCAATTTGCCAGTAGGGAGAGCAGTACATGTGCACTGACTCCCCCCTCCCCCCCCCCCCATCACTGGCCTCCCAATCGCTGGCCTCCTAATTTCTTTGGCACCCTGCCTACACCTCCCCCCCCTCCACACCATGATCGCTGGCCTACCTGACCTCCCCCCCCTCTAATGGCCAGCCCCGTCTCCTAGATGGCCCCTCTCATTGGCAGTCTGGTGCCAAGTGGGCAGTGGCAGGGTGCCAGGCTGGCACTATCCAAGGAGCACCCCCTGCCCCAACCTTCTGGGGGGGGGCCTCAATGGCCTCTGTCCCCACCAGCGGGGTGAGCATGCCTGTTTCCCATTGGTGCAGAGCAGTTGTAAACTTCGCTGGTGGGAACCTCTCCTGGCATGGGGGGGAGATACTAGCGGGCCCAGAGACTACCATCCTGGGCCTGCTAATCATATGGAAATAGCAATTTCTGATGCAGGGCTGATTACGCGGGGAATAAAAAGACCTGGGAGACTCTGGATTGGCTAGACGCCAGTCGCGAGCCTTGCTAAAGGACCCCCATTGATGTCTCTGCCCCGCTGCACTGTTTGAACAACGCAGTGAGCTGGGAGAATCCTGGCTATCGTTGTGAAATACAGTGACAACAGATTTATAATCAACATGGTCTAACATGTCCAAGAACTTCAGTGCATTAAAAAAATTGAACATGGCACAATCAAGAAGTTGGCTTTCAGGTAGGCCACCATAATTGGAGAAATATAATTCCATGCCCATTAAATGTGTGTGAGGTAAAAAAATGAATACTTAATGTAGATGAATATTTACAGCAGTATCAAAGCAAGTTTCAGTGTTTTTATTATTCTAATTTGTCAGATCCTTTCACCACTTGCACCAAGATTAAAGTGGTTTTCATCTTCACCACTAACAACGTATAAAATCTCTCATCACTTTCTATTTTCACACTTATTATTTTGAATGTTTTCTGATTTGAGTTGAACCGTAACACATTCTTCACTTATAGATCTGTAGAATTATACATCTGAAGAAAATGATTCCTTGTGTTCAGAAACGAGACTCAAAGTCAAACGTGATGGTGGGCCAAAAGATCTATTGTGCAATAGATTTAGTATAAACCTCTCTGCCTCCCACCTTCTAGCTGTTCCTTTAAAACCTATCTCTCTGACCAAACCTTTGGTCATCTGCTCTGACAGCCCCTAATGTGGCTTGGTGTCATATTTTGTTTTATAATGTCTGCAAGGTGCGGGCTCGATGGGCTGAATAGCCTCCTTCCGCACTGTAGGCATTCTATGATTCTAGTGTTCCCATGAAGAAGATGGGGATGTTCTATTCAGTAATATGTGCTACATTGTCGCTGGACTAGTAACCTAGAGAGCCTGGGTAATGCTCTGGGGATGTGGGTTGGAATTCCACCATGAGCGGCATGGAGGCACAGTGGTTAGCAGTGCTGCCTCACGGCACCAGGGACCCGGGTTTGATTCCCGGCCTGGGTCACTGTCTGTGTGGAGTTTGCAGGTTCTCCCCGTGTCTGCTTGGGTTTCCTCCGGGTGCTCCGGTTTCCTCCCACAGTCTGAAAGGAGTGGTGGTTAGGTGCATTGGCCATGCTAAATTTTCCCTCAGTACACCTGAACAGGCGTCGGAGTGTGGCGACTAGGGGATTTTCACAGTAACTTCATTGCAGTGTTAATGTAAGCCTACTTGTGACACTGGTTAAAAAACTTAAACTTAATGGCAGATGGTGAATTTAAAAAAAACTGGTATTAAAAGTCTAATGATGACCATAAAACCATTATCGATTGTCATAAAAACTCATCTAGTTCACTGATGTCCTTCAGGGAAGGAAATCTGTTGTCCTTACCTGGTCTGGCCTACCTATGGCATCAGACCCACAGCAATGTGGTTGACTCTCAGATGCCCTCAGGATGTGTTGCTGATCCAGCCGGTAATGCCCTCAACGCATGAGCTAATTAAAAAAACATGAATATATTTTGTTGTTGTCAATTGGCTGATGTCATTGGCAAGATTAGCTCCCAAAGGGCACACTAGATGGGATAGTCAGTGAGAGATTGGGAAGGGGAAATTAGGGTTGCTCCGTATGAGCCAGAACTGAGTGTCTCAATAATACCATTGGAAGATGCCAGAAGAGGAACAGAAATAAGCTGTCAGAGTCCAGCCTGGGACAGTGTCAAGAGATCAGGAATGTCAAGGAATACTGAAGAGTTGGAATAAGGAATTGGGACATGATTTTCACGTTGGAAGACAAACTGCTGGAGGTATATTTATAGAAATCAAGGTGCAGGAGGTGTACGGAGTCAGTTGCAGCATACGAAAGAACGTGGACACCATAAAACCCAGAAACCACAGAGGTTTGGTCTTCAGCCCAGGCGGCAGATATTCTGGTCAGGAATAGACTGAAGTTGCAAACAGTAGACCCAGTAGCTAGCTACAGGCCCATCACGATACCTCAATCATAGCAGTTGTACGGGAACTGCTATAAACTGATTATTCAGTCCGTATTTTCGAAATGTTGTGTTCTCTGGAAAATGTAATTTTAATGACTTTGATTATCTTGTAATCATGTCACTTTAAAGGTAATTTTCTTACAATTTATGATATGAACTTGAAGTTAAAACCAAAAATTAAGTTCCTGTCTATTCCATAACAGAGGTAAGATTCTGTGCTTTACATTGGACTTTTTAGTGATTTCTTTTTTACGTTACTTACGCACATACTAGCATGAATGAATCATTTCTAACTGGTACCACTTCACACGATGCTATTTATTAGATCTGTGCCCATTTTGCAGACAGTTGGGCAGGATTTTCCGGCCGTGCTTGCCCCAAGACTGGAAAATCCCAGCCGAGGTCAATGGACCTTTGCATGGTCCATGTCCTGCCTACTACAATTCCCGTGGCAGTCGAATGGTAAAATTCCACCCATAATTTCCAAAGTGATCCAGATATTGGGGCCAAATTTATTTTTCTTATGAGTTATGACAAGGAAATTCTATTTGGCAAAATACTATTTTGTCCCATTGAATTGACATCTAAGATATAATTTTCATGTGGCTTTGGAATTGTGTGTGTGTATGTAGGGAGAGAGAGATTTTTAATCTTAAAACTGTGTAGTGTGAATCTATTCCTGGCCACAGATGGAGAACAGATGGAAAACCAAATAGGAAATAGAATATTGTGACCCCCAAATATTGAGATCAAGGGCCTGTAAGTTTGTCAAGTTTTTAAGTAAGTTTATTTTTAGAACATTTTGAGGTAGCAGAATAAGTGTAAAGGAAAACAACACTATTTCCTCCAAATTAATTGACGTGGGGGGTTCTTATCATTAGGACTACAATAAAGTAAATTTCCAAACATGTGACTCAAAGTGCTTATGCAGTTATTATTGGCCAGGATGTATCAAATATCCCATACACTAAAGTTTAAAGTTTATTAATTAGTGTCACAAGTAGGCTTACATTAATACTGCAATGAAGTTACTGTGAAAATCTCCTAGTCGCCCACACTCCATCGCCTGTTCGGTTACACTGAGGGAGAATTTGGCATGGCCAATACACCTAACCAGCATGACACATATAGATGCAGAGGCACATGAACAAATTCTTGCAGCTCAAACATAAGTTACATACATTTGATATCAAGGTATAGATCATTTACCGTAGATAGGAATACAATTTTGTTTGCATACTGGTGCATTTACGGGATTCCCTAATACACATTGTAAACAAGGACAGTTGCCTGCTAAAAGTACTGGAGATACAAATGTGTGCTGCCCCCGATTACCTATCTGTTAGATCTAATGGACAGAAGACTTGGGCATCATGCCCATACAATCCTGATAAACACTTCTGATGGATGAAATTCTCTGCCAGCTTGGAGAATCTCTCCCAATACGTGTGTCTGTAGCAGGGCACATATGGATATGATAGTATTCCATGCCACAACATGTTATATATCCTGCACCCTATCCTTTCCTTCTCCTCTATGTACTCTATGAATGGTATATTTTGACTGCATAGCACACAAGAAACACTACTTTCCACTGTATCCCAATACATGTGACAATAATAAATCAAATGACAATGAATATGAAAGTGGATAACTAGACAGAGTTGCACAGAGACTATCTCACTTTATTTGGAGATGTCATCAAGTCAAGTCACAATTTTAAAAAGGGCATGAATGAAACCTCCTGCTCTCCCGAATCAAACAGCGTGATGTTAAAACACAGCTGGCTCTGTGGTTCATGCTGTAGTGGATTTATGAAAATCTATACTACAACACTTGACTGCCTCAACCAATTACTTTTTCTTCCCCTCACACACCACTAAGGGTTAGAAGCACCCAACATAGGGCAGCACGGTGGCACAGTGGTTAGCACTGCTGTCTCACAGCGTCAGGGACCTGGGTTCAATCCCTGGCTTGGACCACTGTGTGTGGAGTTTGCACATTCTCCTTGCATCTGCGTGGGTTTACTCTGGGTGCTCTAGTTTCCTCCCACAGTGCAAAGATGTGCGGGTTAGGTGGATTGGCCATGCTAAACTGCCCCTTCGTGTCAGGGGGACTAGCTAGAGTAAATGCATGGGGTTATGGGGATAGAGCCTGGGTGGGATTGCGGTTGGTGCAGACCCGATGGGCCGAATAGCCTCCTTCTGCAATGTAGGCTTCTATAAATTATCTGAGTAAAGCTCTACAATCGATAGGGGCTTCCACTAAGCATTCAGCTGCAGGGCTGACAAACACTAACGGGAAACCTGATTAACTACTTCATGTTTTGATGTTTCCGCAAAGATTCATGTTTCAAAATGTCTCAGGCTCACAAATTGCCGGAGTATATGTTATCCTAATACATTCAACCCATTCTCTGGCATAGCTTTAAAGGACGCGTGACTTGTAATTACTGATACTGTTCAGGGGTAAAATGCATTTTATGTTTACTTTAGTGTCTGTCTCTACATGCCTGACTGACTTTAGCTCAATAATTCCACCTCCCTTTACTTTCTTCCTCCAGTTTTCTAACAAATGCAAGGGGGCCTTGTTAAAAGGAGCCCCTTCAAAGAAAGATTGTTCTTTAAACATCTATCAGCTCTTTAAGCCAGCTTCATCATTTTGTCTGATGGTAACTCAAAAAGAAGCTTACTCGATACAGTAACATTTTAAGCCCTTATCATTAGCCAACTTCAGAGCTGCAGACACCGTCCAGCATCTTTATCTGGCTCACCTTATGGTTACATTTATATTAAACTCGATATTGTCATCACATATTATCTCTGAGGTAGAACAACCAAAAGCCTTTCTTGGCACAGCTCCCCATCACCCCCCGGGATCAGTTGACAAAATGAACAGTTGTTTCTTGAACTTTCATTTAGCGTCCTAAATGAAATGTTCAATTCAATGATGCTAGCATGAATGAATCATTTCTCACTCGTACCACTTCACATGATGCTTTTTATTCGAGCTGTGCCCGTTTTGAAGACAGTGAGCGGGATTTTCTGGCCCCAAAGCTGGAAAATCCCACCTGAGGTCAACGAACTTTTGCATGGTCCGTGTCCTGCCCGCTACAATTCGGGAAATGGACTTGACACCTTTGTGTTTGAATTTCTGGGTGCTGTGTGCATGTGCACTCTATGTACTATTTCACATATTGGCAAAGGCTTCGGCAAATTCATCATAGCCCTTGCCTGAAACAAGTTATAAATATACAATAAACCCTGTTTTGTGCCCCTTTCATTAATGGTTGACCACAACAGGTACCATAATACATTCAGTTGCTACAAATCACATTTTTTTTTAGAAGCTTTGATATTTATTTGTATTTTTGTGTTGCTCCAGGCATTGCCAATTTTACATTGTAGGATATCGTTTTCACTGGAATTAACCACAGTAGTGTTTCTTGCTGCTACAATGGGTTCTGCCTCATGGGAAAAGTGAGTTCGAGACACCAAATGCAGGTTGTGGTTACAAATTAAGCATGTGTCTTCATCCATTAATACTCCAGGTCTTGCCCTGACATCCCTGCCTGAGCATCTCAAAGGAGACCTTTCATCAATGTATCTACTTCTCAATGAGCAATGACACAGACCTATGCCATCTCCTAGAGGTTGTCCGACAAATAATCCTGTGTACCACAGTGACATCTTCCCAGGAGAAGGGAGAGCAGCTTCATGGTACTGGGTTACCACCACACATTAAGTCAGTTAGGTATTGGTAGATAAATCATATAAATAACAAAGGCCATGCTTGATAGACCCAATATGTCCATCATTTCTAATATGGAAATCTTGATACGGCACAGAACTTTCTGTAACCTGCAAAGCATTGTTTAAAGTTTATTTATTAGTGTCACAAGTAACTTACATTAACACTGCAATGAAGTTACTGTGAAAATCCCCTAGTCACCACATTCCAGCGCCTGTTTGGATACGCTGAGGGAGAATTTAGCATGGTCGATGCATCTAACCAGCACGTCTATCTGTCTGTGGGAGGAAACTGGAGCAGCCAGGGAAAACCCACGCAGACACAGAGAGAACATGCAGACTCTGCACAGATAGCGACCCAAGCCGGGAATCGAACCAGGTCCCTGGCGCTGTGAAGCAGCAGTGCTAACCACTGTGCCACCCTGCCACTCTGTGGGTTCCGTTTTGTGTACTCTGCAGGCTGTTGAGGTTGGCAGTCATCTCTTGAGAGGGGAAAGTATACTGCTATCTAAGGATGGTGTTTTGAAGCGGTAAGTGCATCCCTCCTTGAAGCAGCGTGTCCATTTCATCAGCCATCAAACAAGAGCTTTAGAACTTTCGATATTTGTGCTGCGCCATTCACTCCCACACAGGCATGGTGCCTCCAGTTTGGGTTTCCTTTACATGGCAGTTCTTGCCCCCCTCTAACTTAATAAATACTAAACAATACCCGAAAGTCATTTTGAGCCTTTATAAAGATTGAAATAATATATGCTCCCATATTCAGTCATTTAACTTTAAGCAGGCACATCTCCTTTTTACACTTGAGCTGCTGCCTCCAATTCTCGGCATGCCTTTTTGAGGCTAATCACCAACTCGTGGCTAAAGCTGTGCTGGAAGCCGATGTTAATGCTTCAGATGACCTGACCTTATAAAATTAGACACAGTCAGTGCACTGTGCGATGGATTAACTTTGCCCTGGTAGCTAGCCATCCCCAAAAAGGAATTTGCCATGAACAGAATATTAGGATTTAAGAGCACATAGAAAATCTACGCTCAGTGGATTTCATTCTAAATCCAGTAACTGATGACTATCTTTCATATTTGTATTGAAAACCAGAAGAATGAAGCAGCTTCCAACATTCATGTAAATTGCACTAATAAACCATCATATTTCAAATCAATTATTGTTAATGCTTTCCATCAAGCACTTAATGAGCTTAGTGATAGAAATATTGTCTGGAAGTGTAGGGTTCGAACCTCACTCCCAACAGTCCTGATGGGTGGACACTGCAGCTCAAGCTCTGCATTCTGGGTTGACATTGAACATCTAATTAATTATGGGGAGTTGGTGGCATAGCGGTATTGTCACTGGATTAGTGGCCCAGAATAACACCCAGGTTCGAATCCCACCACAGCAGATGGTGAAATTTGAATTCAATAAGGATGACAGTTGTAAAGACCCATGTGGTTCACTAATGTCCTTTAGGGGAGGAAATCTGCTGTCCTTACTTGGTCTGGCTTAAATGTGACTCCAAACCTGCAGCAATGTGGTCAACTCTTAAATGCCCTCTGATATAGCCCAGCAAAGGCAATAAATGTTGGCACAGCCAGTGACACCCTCATCCCATGAATGAATAAAGAATGGCCTTCCACCACCATATGGGTTGTGGGACCCCAGCAAGTTGTCTCACTGTATCAAACCACAGCACTTAATACCAACAATATTATAATGTGGATAAATGTGAGGTTATCTACTTTGGTAGCTATAACTTATGAAAGGGGAATGTGCAATGAGACCTGGATGTCCTCATACATGTGTAGATGCAGCAGGCAGTAAAGAAGGCAAATGGTATGTTGGTCTTCATAGCGAGAGAATTCGAGTACAGGAGCAGAGATGGCCACACCTGGAATACTTGGTGCAGTTCTAGTCTCCTTATCTGAGGAAGGAAGTTTTTGCTACAGAGGGAATACTGACTGATTCCTGGGATGGCAGATCAGACGTATGAGGAGAGATTGAGTCGGTTAGGATTATATTCAATGGCATTTACAAAAATGAGGTGGGATCTTTTAGAAACTTATAAAATTCTAACATGACTAGATAGGGTAGATGCAGTAAGGATGTTCCCAATGGGTGTCCAGAACTTTGGGGTCATAGGCTAAGGATATGGGGTAAACCTTTTAGGACTGAGATGAGGAGAAATTTATTCACCTAGATATAGCTCTTGGAGTGAAGGGGATCAAAGGATATGGGGATAGGATGGGATCAGGCTATCAAGTTGGATGACCAGCCATGATCATAATGAATGGGACAGGCACGAAGGGCAGAATGGCCTACTCCTGCTTCTATTTTCTAAGTTACTATGTTGACAGGATTAATACTGCAGTTCCCATCATTTTAACATTATTTCCGTTCTTTCAAAACTTTCGGTAGCAGAGACTGGAGAACATACCCATGCAAAATAGTTTGAAAATTAATCTTATTCAAGACTTTATCAAGTATTCTAATATTTTGCTTCTAAACTTAAATGGAGAGAGCTCTTCAGGAGCTCTCCGGATATTTGTCTTCAGTCATAATTCAGTGTTCAGTCTGAGCATCCATCTCTCTCTGCAGGATTAGTAAATTGTAAAATGCCATTAGGCCCATTGGGTCTGCACTGACCACAATTCCACCCAGGCCCTATCCTCGTAACTCCGTGTATTTATCCTGCTAACTCCTCCTGAGACTAGGGTCAATTTAGCATGGCCAATCAAACTAACCCGCACATATTTGTACTGTGGGAGGAAACTGGAGCACCCGGAGGAAACCCACGCTGACACGGATAGAATGTGCAAACTCCACACGGACAGTGACCCGAGGCTGTAATTGAACCTGGGCCACTGGCGCTGTGAGGCAGAAGTGCTAATCAGTCATATTCTTCTGAACTCTCCCCATCTTTAAGGAATCACATTCTGCACTGACTATTCTGACCACTTTTTACAAGCAAGTAATGCAAAGAGTGACTTCTTTTCACAAAGGATGAGAGGTGACAGGATTTTGCACCTGATCTTACATCAAAAAAATTTGCCAATTAAGTTGTCACCCTTTCTCATTCACCAACCACAACTTGCATTCATAATGAAACATTGTAAGGCAATTTAGAGAAGCATTATAGAACAAAGTTTTGACACCAAGCCACATCAGGAGGTAAGGCCACACTACCAAAAGTATGAGAGATTTTAAGGAGTCACTTGAGGAAGATTGTGCATGGTAACTATCAAACTTATTACTTAGTTTCTTTTCTTGGGCTTTTATACATGCAGCAAGTGTTACAGGGCAAGGGTGAGGTCAGTTCCTCAGAGGACTTCGTGCCTTCCACACATTCACTAAATCACAGAAGGTACAATTGTTCACCAGCACAAATACTCATACAGTTAGATTGTTAATTGGGTTTTCATGTGAGCACAAGCAGACTCGGGTGCCAGGGAGTGGCATTGAGAACCTGCATCAGGGGAAGAATACTCTCCAAGCACATCTTCAACCTGGTGGTCACGTAGCTTGCATTTTGATGTTCCTGCATCTCATCGGCGTTCTTGCAGGTGGGATTTCTCACATGTGTCATGAGGCAAGTTTTAGCGCATATATCCTTTCTCCTATGAACCAGCCCTTAAGTCTCCTACATGGAATTAAAAGGTATGGAATGTTGCACTTCCTCAACATGGCAGCTTCCATGGAATCTGGAACACACCTGTATGAACCATTTCTTGTGGGTGCACAATGGCGGCACATTGAGGGAATAATTTCCTTGACTGCTCATGCAACAATCCTGAACAGATTGCTCCATGTACCCAATTGATGGAACATTGACCTGTTAGTAACCAGGTTCAAGGAACCACACTAACTTTGGCTATTATCCTGGGAAACTTACATTACTCCCAGCCTTGAAAAGCAATCCACGTCGAACCTGCCTTATGTGTTCGTTAACAGCCAACTATGAAACCCTCGATGTGCCTCTGCTAGGAGAAACGAGAGGCAAAAAAGGTCAGGGTGGTGATGACTTTCGCAGTCACTGCTATGGCCTGGAGACCAGGTCCAGCAGGTATCAGGTCTTCTGAGATGCTGCTCTTGATGCGGTCTCCTCTACACTGGGGAGATTAAACACTTCGAGGAACACCTTTGCACCATCTGCAAGCATGAGCCCAACCTTCCTGTCAGTTGCCATTTTAACTCAGCACCTTGCTCGCATGCCTGCATGTCCGTCCTAGGCCTTTTGAAATTCTCCAGTGATGCCCAACACAAATGGGAAGGACAACAGTTCATTTACCGATTAGGTGCATTAGAGCCTTCTGGACTCAACATTGAGTTCAACAACCTTAGACAATAAACTTCCCTCCCCATTTTAACACCACCTCCCATTTTGTAGTTTGTTGTCCATTGTTTTTCAGTTCCCTGGCCTGTCCCAAAACAACCCCACCCCTCCCTCACTTGGTCACCTTTCCCTTGTTATTCAGTTGCTCCAGTTAATACATTCTGCTATCCCACCTTTCGGCACCATTAACACTCTTAATCCCTTAATGGCACCATTAACATTCCCCTTTGTCTTGTGTCTATGACAAATTTGTCCACATCTCCTTTGCTTCGACTTATCTCTGGTCTTCTATTTTGCCCCACCTCCCTTGCCTCCTTTGCCATTACATAATTCTGTACATCGCCACATTGCTTCAGTTCTGTAGAAGAGTCATTTAGACTCAAAATATTAACTCTGTTTCTCTGCACAGATGCTTTGATTTTGATTTGATTCATTATCGTGTTTATTGATATACAGTGAAAAGTATTGTTTCTTGCGCACTATACAGACAAAGCACACTGTTCACAGAATACATAGGGTAGAAGGAAAGGAGAGAGCGCAGAATGTGTTACAGTCATAGCTAGATATAGAGAAAGATCAACTTAACATAAGGTAGGTCCTTTCAATGCTGCCAGACCTGCTGGGTTGATCCAGGATTCTCTGTTTCCATTAAATGTCTGCCTTAACATTGATAGGTGGAAGAATGCATTGAATAAAAATACATAGTTGTTTAAATATAGACGTAATGTGTTCACGTAAAAAAAGGGCATCATCCATTCTTGAAAGATAAATGCAACAGGAAGCGACGCAAATCAAAGAATAAAACAAGCTCACCAAGTAAGCCTGCGATTAGATGCTAAGTCAGCCAGACTAACATCTTTTTGAGCTGGTGTCTTAAATAGGATTGGGGTGATTAATTGGAGGCTAAAATCAGGATCAGCTAGAATTAAAATGCACATGGCAGGATGAAGATAAATCTGCAGTCTGCCACAGTTGTCATTTGCACAAGCCATGTTTATCCTGCATTATTAGTTTGAGGCCAGCGGATATGGATATACAGCTGGCAATTCCCCTGCCAAGATATAACCTGGCTGCAAACTGGACCATATCCCCAAGGAGAGACTTATGTGTCACATGTAGGAATGTCTACTTTGTGAAAACGCACCATGCAGGAACTCACCAAACCTTCTTAGATAGCACCATCCAAAACCACAACTGCCACCATCTAGGCAGCAGATACATGGATACACCACCACCCATGGTAAACCAGCCTCCCATCCATTGACTCTGTCTACACTTCCTGCTGCCTTGGCAAAGCAGCCAGCATAATTAAGGACCCCACGCAACCCAGACATTCTCTCTTCCACCTTCTTCCTTCGGGAAAAAGATACAAAAGTCTGAGGTCACGTACCCACCGACTCAAGAACAGCCTCTTCCCTGCTGCTGTCAGACTTTTGAATGGATTTACCTTGCATTAAGTTGATCTTTCTCTACACCCTAGACTGTAACACTACATTCTGCACTCTCTCCTTTCCTTCTCTATGAACGGTATGTTTTGTCTGTATAGCGCACAAGAAATAATACTTTTCACTGTATGTTAATACATGTGACAATAATAAATCAAATCAAATCAAAACCTGGAAGTTCCCCTCCAAGCCACCCACCATCCTGACTTTGAAATATATCATGGCTTCAATGTCGCTGAGTCAAAGTCCTGGAACTCCCTCCCTAACGACATTATGGGTGCATCTACACCACATGGACTTCAGCAGTTCAAGAAGGTGGCTCACCATTCCTTCTCATGGGAAATTCAGAATTGGCAATAAATGCTGGCCTAGTTAGTGAAGTCCCCATCCCATGAATGAAAAAAAAACAGAACAATTTGTGCAAATTGCCCAGGAAACCAGCTTGACTGCATGAATTCAAACAAAAACTACTGGATAAACTTGGCATGAATGCTTAGCACTGCCCTTGAGTAATGCACCATGAGCTTTCAAGCCCTGGCAATCTGAAATGAGCTCTCCATTGGGCATTCAGCATCAGATTAGGGCCTGAACCAAGGACAATGCTGTCACTTACACATGGCCATGGAGGGAAAGCCCCTGGAAATAGACGTGAAAGTGGCAAGGAGCTGAATCCATTCTGACTAAACCAGGTTTCCATGTTGGAACAGTTTTCATCAAGAATTGTATCTTGTTTAATCAAGAGAGGAAGGAATAGGCAGATTCAAAACACCATTTACACATATACAAATGATGCTAAACAAAACAGTGTGTTGGAAAGCAGACATTGCCTGTGATAAACACTTGCATATTTCATTGAAAGGACATTAAACTGAGATCAAGATGATGTGTCAGTGTTAAAGGTGATAGCGGAAAAATGCATTAGTAGCAGATATTATGTGGTGTACAGCGAAGTGTAAAATTATACGCTGTAGAAATGGCAACAGTACAAATCAGTAAGGATTGGGTTGTTATTGACCAATTGTCCATAAAGCTATTTAGAACAGGAATGTGTTGGTGATATTTGTGGCTTGAATAAATGCACCAAGTGATTTTGGAGCTGTTGCAAGAATGATATTTTGAAATACCTCAAAGAGAATGAGAACAGGAAATTCTAAAATGCATGGTCATTATAATGAACCTGCAACGTCAGTCGTCCATTCCATTCATTGATGCAATGTTTGCAATTCAACATCTGCAAACAGTAAATTAAAATGCAAAATTTGTGCACAGAATGTCTAAAATAACAAGCAGTTAATGATGCAAGAATCAATTTCACCCCATTGATAGAAATGATGATTTCACTGTCCGCAAGACAAATATTTCACACACAGTGAAAGCAAGTGCTATTTCATGCACAATGCTGAATGATTGGCAGAGATGTGCCGCTTTCCAGGATTGCATGCAAAGTCGCTCAGCCAGGAATGTGAACCTGCAGAACAAAACAGAATATTGTGCCCATAAAAGAATTCTAGACAACCTTTCACACATTTGAAAAACTATCTGAATTCATTTAGGCTTTTGGTGGTCATCAGCTATAGGTCTTTCCTGGGCATCTTTCTCAAAATTAAAAGTATCATTCAGTGTGACTCACTCCTCACAAGCGAGAAGTCCTCTATATCACGAGACAATTTTTTGAGAATGTACATCTACAAAATACAATAGGCAGCACACGCTTCACATGTCGTTTTTAGATTTACAAAATGGTTTTTGTTTATGCTATGAAGCAGGGGATGACATTAATCTATCTTTAATATCAATTCAGATGCAGAATATATTTAACTTTGACTTTCAGTCATTTCAAAGCTGTAGTAAGCTCAAATAAAAACATTAAGGAGCATCCTAAAGTTGCAATTTCATTATGAATATATTGGGTCTGAGTGAAAATGCAGCAATTTAACCTTTGCATTTAAACTATATTTGTACATCATGCCCATGAGATAAATTATTCATCATTACTTTCAGCTACAAGTTATTTTACATATTATAACCTCTAAAATTATTTGGATACTGAATCAACTGCAAGCTTCCATCTTACATAGGAAGATAAATGGGAGTAGAGGTAGGTCATACAACCACTTGAGCCTGTGCTGGCATTCAATAAAATCATGCCTGAACTTTGACATCAACTCTACCTTTTTAGCCTGTCCGCAATGTTAATAGACTCCAAGCCGTTTGATGAAGTCAAAACCCAGACACAGAGCTTTGCCTTATTGAGAGAGTTTGTTGGCTTGTTCACTCTCACAGCTTTCCTCCCATGCAATCAGTTATCCCCTATTTATATTCTTTTAAGAAAGCAATAATCAATAAATTAATCAAAAATGACAGGGGTGACACTGCAACTGGAGTAAAACGTCAAAAGGAAATTTAACTAACTAAACCAAAATGTGATGATTGACCCCAGCCCCCGTGGCACCCACTGATCATGGAAGGCCCGAAACGTGCTGATGCAAACCGTGTGCTCCCTCTCCACCTGGTCAGGAACGTAACCGCGGTAGAGGGCCAGACAGTTGGGTCAGACGCACCCTCGACTGCCTGCTGCCTGGGCCTGTTAATGGCCACCTTGGCCACTCCTATTCACGTGCTCAAAGACAATTCATATCCATCACCTATTTCTCTTAACCATAACCATGTAATTGACAAGACATTAACATGCAAATCCCTTATTTCCCTTAGTGCCCACAATTGTATCAATCTCAATTTTCAATATACTCGTCATCTGAGCATCCACAGCATTCTGGGGCAGACAGTTCCCAAGATTCATAACCGTCTGAGTGAAGAAATGTCTCTCTATCTTAGTCCTAAATGGCCAGCTCCTTATCTGAGACTGTGAATATAGTTCCAGATTCTCAGCCAGGGGAAACACACAGCACCTGGGAAGTGAAGCCCTTTGTGAATTTTATATGCTTCCATGAGATTCCCTCTTAGTTTCTAAACACCAGAGAATATAAACCCAATCTACACAGCTCTCCTTATAGGGCTGCACTCTTATCCCAGAAGTTCATTTAGTAAATTTTCATTACATTAAGATAAACCACAGAATCGTTACAGCACAGAAAGAGGTCATTTGGCACATTATTGTGTCTGTGCTGACTCAGTGAAGGAGCAATTCATCGAATGCCACACCCCACTTCTCCCCCTAAGCCTACACATTCTTCCTTTTCAGATAAGAATCCAATTTGCTCCGGAATACAGCAACTGAACCTGACCTAACCACACTCACAGGCAGCGCATTCCAGATTCTAACCACTTGTTGTTCAAAAATGTTTTGCTCCATATCGCTACTGCTTCATTTCTTAAATTTGTGCCCCCTGCTTCCTGTTCCTTCCACCAATGGGAACAGTTTCTCCTGATCTGCTCTGTCCAGAACCCTCATGATTTTGAACATCAAATCTCCTCTCCACCCTCTTATTTTCCAGGGAGAATTGCCCCAAATTCTCCAAACTTTCCATATAACTAAGGGCTCTTTATCCCCGAAATCATTTTGTGAGTCTTTTCTACACTTTCTCTAATGCTTTCACATCCTTCCTAAAGTACAGTGTCTGAACTGAACACAATTGAGGGCAAACCAGTGGATTATGTGTGTTTAACATGACTTCTTTGCTTTTGGTACTGTATGCTTCTATTGACAAAGCCTAGGATACTGGGTGTTTTATTAACCACTCTCTCAACCTGTCTTGCTACCTTCAATGATTTATGCACACACTTTTAGGATGCTGGACTAGAATCCCAAATTACATTAGGAAGCCAGACCAGACCCAACAATTTTTCTATTTTGGCATAAATGTGAGGGAAGGATACTTTCTCCAGGAATTATTCCACTGATAAATTCAGGATATTTTATAGTAAAACACATTTTATTTAATAACAAAGTTTAAGTATAACTAACAAATGCTGCAGCTTAACTATTAACAGTTGAACAATATTTACAATTGAAAGGAAGAAACTTTACTTTTTAGCTTATCACTATTTCTGTTCCTAATAAGCAACTTTCCTCTTAGAGACTTAAGAGCCACTTTAAATACAGTTGACAACCCTAAATATGCTTGCTATAAATTGCATTAACAACTTTGAAGTTTTCAGCGAGATCTTGTGGAGAGAGACAATTCTCAAGAACTGCCAGCACATGTCTCTGATGTCTGCAGAGCTGTATTCCCAACTATAAATCTAATTACCAAAAGAGAAAATGGTGGAAAATCTCAGCAGGTCTGGCAGCATCTGTAATGAGAGAAAAGAGCTGACGTTTCGAGTTCAGATTACCCTTTGTCAAAGCACAAAGCATTTTATAAATCTAATTAAATAGGAATAGCTTCTTTAACTCAAAGCTCTTGTTTCTCTCTTCCTTGGTTTCTCCTGGAGCATACCTTATTCTCTATTCATTTAGTTTCAGTATTCTGAAGTCTATTTTCTATTACCATTCTCTGGTTCTGCTGAAATGACTTTCTTAAAGTTTATTCAAGTTTTACAGCCTTTCTCAACCTTGAGCAGAACTGAGAGAGACCATTCTCCCAGCTCTCTCTCAGCCCTCAAAAAACACCTGCCACACTTTTGCAACACTTAAGAACACAGAGTGTTCCAACTCCACCATTTCTTTCCGATTTCTACACTTGTTGCTGGGGCAGATTGCTTTGATTTTCACCAGGAACTGACCCCTTAATCAATAAAAACACATACACACTTACATTGATTGCATGTGCATCATGACAACGCTCAGGTCCCTCTGCTCTTGAACCCGTTTTAGAATTATACCCTTTATTTTATATTGTCTTCCTAACAAAATGAATCAATTCAGACTTCCCTACCTTAAATTTCATCTGCCAATCCACCAACCTGCCTTTGCCCTTTTGAAGTTCTACATTGTCCTCCTCACACTCTGCCCTTTACCCAAGGTGTGTGACACATCAGAAAGAGCAGGGGCCCCAACACCAACGCCAGGGAGCTCCTTCAGTCTGTAAAACAGCTGATAATCATTACTCTTTGTTTCTTGGCACTCAGCCAATTGGGTATCCCTCTTGCTGCTTTCTCCTTTATTCCAAGAGCTCAAACTTTGCTCACAAGTCTGTTCGTGGCACTTTATCAAATGCCTTTTGGCAATCCATGTACATCAACAGCATCGCCCTCATCAATCCCCTGTTACCTCTTCAAAAAACTCCATCAAGTTAGTTAAACCTTATTTTCCCTTAACAAATCTATGCCTGCTGTCCTTAGGAGCAGAAAACTGATAGCCAGGTTCCGCACACACAAGGACGGCCTCAACCGGGATATTGGGTTTATGTCACACTATTTCACATAAATATTTCTGCTTTTTTCCTCCTGAGTCTTTATCATGCGATCCTAGAATCAGAATTTATGTCACACTATTTGTAACTCCCACAGTTGCGTGGACCTGCAGAGTTTCACTGGCTGTCTTGTCTGGAGACAATACACATCTTTTTAGCCTGTCTTGATGCTCTCTCCACTCCCATTGTTTTGTTTCTTAAAGACTGGATTAGTTGTAAGTATTCGCATTCCAACCATTATTCATGTAAATTGAGTCTGTGTCTTATAAGTTCTGTTTGTGAACAGAATTCCCACTCACCTGAAGAAGGGGCTCAGAGCCTCGAAAGCTTGTGTGGCTTTTGCTACCAAATAAACCTGTTGGACTTTAACCTGGTGTTGTTAAACTTCTTACTGTCCTTAGTTAACCCTTGTTTGTCCAAGTGACTCTTAATTTTGTCCCAAATTATCATTTGTTAAAGCTTCCCCATGGCAAGGTTAAACTGACCGATCCGTCGTTGTCGGGCTTATCTATATACCCTTCTTGAACAAAGCTGGGATATTTACAACTCTTGGAACTCTGGCATCACCACTGAATCTACAGAAAATTGGAATTATGGCCAGTGCTTCCACAATTTCCACTTTTGCTTCCCTTATAGCTTTGCTTAGGTAAAGAAAGCAAAACTATACATAATATCCCAGGTCTGATCTAAATTGGCAAAAGAAAGAGAAATACTTGCATTTATGTAAAGCTTTCCACAATCACTGATCAGCTCAAAGCACTTTGCAGCCAATGAATTACTTCTGATCTGTAGTCACTGTTTAATGTGGGAAACACAGCAGCTAATTTGTGCGCAGCAAGATCCCACAAAACGGCAATATGTTAATGACTTTATAGTCGGTTTATTGTAACGTTGATTGAGGGACAAATCCTGGCCAGAACACTGGGATAACCTCATTGCTCTTCTTAAAACAAATGCCATGGCTTCTTTCACATTCACTCAAACAGGTAGGCCTTCAACATTTATTATGTGCCCTTACATTATTTTTCTCTATTTTTAACTTCACAAATTCCTCATCCATGTTATTCTCCTCGGCATGCAGTCTACACAGGTCTTCATGCTTTGTTGAAAACCATCAATATTGCTCTTCAGCACACCTCTTCAACCAAGAGGGGCACTTGAACGCGCTAGGAGAGGGCCTTCCTTCCTATCCTCCCTCTATGCTCTTCATGGAGAATAAAGCTCATATCCGAACACTGTGGCTACTAGTTTATTAACTCAGATTCTCATTCTCCTCCGTAGCTTTGAATCTGAAAGGCACCACACCCACCCCACTCCCATTAATAAGAATTTCAGATCTCCCAAACACTGTACTGCCTGATTTTCATAAACCTTGGGTTACCAGAAATAGTTACAGAAGCAGTGAAGTTGAGGGGAAAACAGGAGCGGCTGAAAAAGAAATCTGTTTCGAATTAAAACGAAATAAAATTCATAATCGCTTGGTAACAGGCCGGGAACAGAAGGCCAATGGGAGTATCCATTAGCTCATGCATGCTGTACCCAGTGTCATATGCTAGATTGTTATTGGGCATAACATTTAGAAAAGCTACTCAAAAGCTTTGTAATTGACCTTTTCAGAATGTATGGTTGCACAAAATACATCATATTAGTACAATTACTTTCTCAGTCCTATTATAAATTTAAGATAAAATATGTGAATGTCTTTTGCTGCAAGAATACTTTTCTGTAAGATGTAAATGATGTGACTGTTACGATTGCAGCTGTTTAGCAGGTCCACTTTATTATGGTATCTCAACAGAAAATCAGTAACTGCTGTAATAACATATTGGAAATTCACGATAATTGAACGGAACAAACATTCACCAAAAATGTTTTTGAGTCTGGGTGCAGCAAGACTTGGGTAAGTATCATCGGGTGCAGTTTGGGATAACATTATCTGGGCTAATTTTAACCGGCATAACTAATCCTTACAAAGAGTTAGGTTAATAATGTAATTAAAGGGGGAAAATAATTACAAGTCCTGAGCAGTCAACCATCAAAGATTTAAGTGTTAAAGTAAATACAACCTCTTCAAACAATGTGATTCAAGATTTTGTCATTTATTAATTGGGTTTCCACAATTTGCGCTGCATCTCAGTTCACTGGAATAATTTTGACTATTTGTTTTCACTTGTCTCAGCAAAGCTTTTTCTGTGTCGCTCACATTATTAATATAATGACATATTTGGTTTGTAGTGATATTAAATAAAACAGTGTACTGCCAGCCAGAATGCTGAGGACCACGGGAGGAAGTAGACCACCAGCAAGAGACTACACATTTGTGCACATCTGGATCTGGGTGTCTGGTTGTCTATTCTCAACCTCTGAAGAATACCGGCACTTTTTCTTTCACCCACACTGTAGAGGAAATGAAATCCCTGTACACCTCCACTGCAATTTGAACCCACTCATTCTCCCCTATTTAATGATGGATTTATCCCCTTCCACATCCCCCTGCATAATCTACTCTGAAGGATTTGCTACAACTGTGGTTATGATTCCATCTGCATGACTGATTACACTCTGCAATCATTTTCCGCATGCCCAGTTGACCATATGGTTTTGCCACCCTGAAAGAAGCTGCCATTAATACACATCAAAGTTGGAGAATACAATCGGTAATTGCTGGTCCAAAGATGCGCGGGTTAGGGTGATTGGCCATGATAAATTGCTCCTTAGTGTCAGGGTAACTAGTTGGGGTAAATGCATAGGGTTATGGGGATTGGGCCTAGGTGGGATTGTGGTCTGTGTAGACTTGATGGGCCAAATGGCCTCCTTCTGCATTGTAGGATTCTATGATTCCATGGTCATCATAATAAGGATTCTATAAAAACATAAAGAAAGAACATGCAAATGTTTTTCAATCACACAGCCGCTGAAGGATTTACTTGTGTCCCAGATTTCCCACTGATACGTTCAAGAGAGTCCAGACAAAAGTGACAATATATTTTTTTATTCACTACATTTTTAAAGTAAGCAGGCTCATAAGAATATATCCGTCATACTGAGTCCATATAGCAATTGATGAGAGATTCAACAAGAGGGAAAAACCTATTTGGCCGTGCCTCACGAATCTGTCTGTCACAGATGCATCTGACCATATTGGTCGGGTAACTACCGCACACTCCTTCTGGAAACCAATTCCCACCATCACACTGACAACACCCTACATCATGTTTTGGGACACTATAACCACATGAAATTGGATAGATGTAGAATGGATCTATCATCTCAAGACTGGTCACCCATGAAGTGCTGTGGGCCATCAGCATTAGCAGAATTGTACCTCGCCACAATACGTAACCTCATGGCCTGGCATATGCCTCACTCTACCATTACCATCAAGCCAGGAGATCAGCCCTGGTTCAATGAGGAATGGGGGAGATCGTACCAGGAACAATACCAGGCATATCTAAAAATGATGTGCTTTCAAAAATTCTTTCATGGGATATGGGCATCACTGGCTAGGCCAGCATTCATTAACCTGAAGCTAAAAGACAGGATTACATGCATTTTGATTTGATTTATTATTGTCACATGTATTAGTATACAGTGAAAAGTACTGTGTCTTGTACACTATACAGACAAAACATACTGTACATAGAGAAGGAAAGGAGAGGGTACAGAATGTAATGTTACATCTAACAGCAGAAGCACCATTTGATCCACAGAGCTTAGCCATTCCACAACCAATGGATCAGAACAAAGCTCTGCAGCCCGGTCACATCCAGTCATGAATGGTGATGGATAGTTAAACAACTAACTGGAAGAGGAGCTCTACAAACATGGGGGACCCCAGCAAGTCCGTGAAAAGATAAGGCATTTGTCACCATCTTAAAGTTAAAGTTTTATTTATTAGACACTAGGCTTACATTAACACTGCAATGAAGATACTGTGAAATTCCCCTAGTTGCCACAGTCCGATGTCTATTCGGGTCAATGCACCTAACCAGCACCTCTTTCAGAATGTGGGAGGAAATCGGAGCACCCAGAGGAAACCCACGCAGACATGAGGAGAATGTGCAAACTCCACACAGACAGTGACCCAAGCTGGGAATCGAACCCAGGTCCCTGGTGCTGTGAGGCAGCGGTGCTAACCATTGTGCTACTGTGTCACCCTTCAGTCAGAAATGCTGAGTTGATGATTCATTTTGGCCTTCTCCTTTGGTCCCCAGCATCGCAGATGCCAGTCTTCAGCCAATTTGATTCACTCTGCATGAAATCAAGAAACAGTTGAAGGCTCTAGATGCAGAAAAGGCTATGGGCCCTGACCAAAAAAAACCCAGCAGTTGACTTGTGCTCTGTGGCCTTTGCCATGCTGTTCCAATAGAGTTACAAAACTACCATCTACCTGACATGTGGAAAATTGCCTAGTTATCACCTGTCCATAAAAAGCAGATCCAATCTGGCCAATTTCCACCCCATTAGTCCACTCATAATCATCAGCAACATGGTGGAAGGTGTCATTGACAGTGCTATGAAGTGCCGATTATTTAGCAATAACCTGCTCACTTATACTCAGTTTGAGTTCCACCAAGGCTACTTGGTTCCAGACCAAAGTGCTGATGATTGCATCATGTTCTGTGCCATTTGCAACTCCTCAGATACTGAAGCAATCCTTGTTCTCGTGCAGCAAGATCTGAACAACATTAAGGCTTGAGCTAATAAGTGGTAAGTAACATTCCAGCCACTCAGGTGCCAGACAATGGCTATCTCCAATAAGAGAGAATTTAAACTAATCTTTCCCAAAACTGGGTTCCGCAGGGTTTTGCGGGGCTCCGCCAGTGGTTCCACCATTTTAAATTTTAACAAAAGCTGTCATTCCAGCTTGACCAGTCGAAGGCGATTGTTTCACTTTGTTGCCCCCTGATTGGTGCAGTAGTCAGCCTATTAGCAGGCAATGAACTGAGAGGCTGGCATTTAACTGGACAAGCTGGAAATACTTTAACTCAAAGGCGAGTGAGAGGCTAGAGTCATGGGGGCCGTGAGGAGCTGCAGGAACCAGAGAGGGGAGTGGGTGCCCGAGCGAGGGAGTATTGTAGCAAAGGAGTCACATGTAGGCCAAGCCAGGTAAGGATGGCAGATTTCCTTCCCTAAAGGACATTAGGAACTAGGTGGGTTTTTCCGACAATCAGCAATGGTTTCATGGTTATCAGTAGATTCTTAATTCCAGATATTTTTTCATTTAATTCCAATTCTGTCATCTCCCCTGGTGGGATTCGAACTCGGGTCCCCAGAGCTAAATTTCTGGATTAAGAGTCAAATGATAATACCAGTAGGCCATCCTCTCCCCCAGAAGTAGTCAATCCATCCTCTATACCTTACCCTAATATTCTAAATGTGTGCTCACAAATGCACAAAACAAAGTGAAAAATAATTATTTTAATTCATAACCAACTGCCCTCAACAAACATCTAATTCGTCTTTGAAATTCAAATGGTCATAATTTATCTGGCTCTCAATGAAATAAATCCACAGCTGAACTTACCGCAAAAAATATGTTGGATAACACTAGGTCACCCCACTTGGGGGCGGCACAGTGGCTAACACTGCTGCCTCACAGCGCCAGGGACCCGGTTCAATTCTGGCCTTGGGTCACTGTCTGTGTGGAGTCTGCACATTCTCCTCGCGTCTGCGTGGGTTTCTTCTGGGTGCTCCGGTTTCCTCCCACAATCCAAAGATGTGCGGGTTAGGTTGATTGGCCATGCTAAATTGCCCCTTAGTGTCAGGGAGATTAGCAGGGTAAATATGAGGGGTTACGGGATTAGAGCCTGGGTAGGATTGTGGTTGGTGCGGACTTGATGGGCCAAATGGCTTCCTTCTGCACTGCGGATTCTATGATTTTATGAACAATAATCCACATTAGTTTTTATGCTGCATCTGATTGAGGTGCTGAACCTCAGGACCAAGGCCATGCCGGATTTCAGATCTTGCTAGATTTCAGGTTGGGAGGTTTGGACTGTGAGCGATTAGGGCCAGGTCGGCTCTGGTGAGTTCGAGGGTGGCTCCGAGTGTGGGAATAGACTGGCACACCAGTGACAAACTGGAGCCACACCGTGCCAATACAGCCACCCAGCCAAATTGACAAGGAAACTTATTTTTTAAACATCCGACTCACTTAAAATTGGTGCGTGGCACATTCCAGAAACGGAGACAGGAACTGTATTATTAAGGTCATGTTAAAATTGTGTCTAATCTGTGTCGTACCTGAATTGAGGATGGTTGATTTTGTCAGTAGTTATACAGTGAGTGAGCTTGAGTAAATTAGTCACGGTTCTGACTTTCAGGTCAGTTTGACCAGCCCGTCATACTTGAAGCAGAATCTCAAAGGCTTAAATTGCTGTCAAAATTCGACAGTCCAAGTAAGAGCTTGGCTCAAGTCCAAGATTCCTGTCACTTTAAATTTGCCTTTCCTCCTAAACAAAAGAATATATGATCTGTCTAGGAATCTGAACTGACTGAACAAATCTGTCAGTGAACTTATGCCAATTAAAAAATGGAAACTAGCCAAATCATAGTAATTTTGTCCTGATTATCAGAAAATATATGATACAAGTGCAATTGAAAACTGCACTGTGCACTCTCTTGAAGCAATCATTTCAGTTTGCGTGGTGAGATCCTCAAAATTCCTTGTCCTTTTGAAATTATGCTGTCACGGTTAATTTTGTATGTTTCTGAAGGGCTTAATACCTATTCCTAGCTAAGAGGGGTTTCAGCTTTCATAGAATCCTACAGTGCAGAAGGAGGCCATTCGGCCCATCAAGTCTGCACCGACCACAATCCCACCCAGGCCCTATCCCCATAACCCCATGCATTTGCCCTGACACTAAGGGGCAATTTAGCACGGCCAATCCACCTATCCCGCACATCTTTGGATTGTGGGAGGAAACCAGAGCTCCCAGAGAAAACCCACGCAGACACGGGGAGAATGTGCAAACTCCACACAGTGACCCAAGCTGGGAATCAAAACCCTGGTCTCCGGAGCTGTGAGGCAGCAGTGCTAATCACTGTGCCACCATACTAACATGTTAAAATGTCCAACATGTTAAAGTTATGCATTTGAAAAAGAGCAATCTAAAATAGATTGCTGGAACCCGCTAGTTATGCAATAAACAAAGGCCAAGAGAAAGACATTTACTGATAATCCTTGGAAACAGATGCCATAAGAAGTTGTAAGCAAAGTGGGTTTTTAAAAATTCATTTATGGTTGTTGTTGAGGCCAGTATTTATTGCCCATCTATAGTTGCTCTTGAGAAGGGTGATAGCGAGCCACCTTCTTGAACCGCTGCAGTCCCTGAGGTGTAGGTAGAGCCACAGTGCTGATAGACTGGGAATTCTAGGATTTTGACCCAGTGACTGAAGGAACAGCAGTATATTTCCAAGTCAGGATGGTGAGTGACTTGGAGGGGAACTTCCAGGTGGTGGTGTTTCCAGTTTTCTGCTGCTCTTGTCCTTCTAGATGGCAGTGGTTGAGGGTTTGGAAGGTGCTGCCTCAGGAACTTTGGTAAGTTCCTGCAGTTCATCTTGTAGATGATGTGCATGGCTGCCACTGTTCGTCAGTGTTGGAGAGAGTGAGTGTTTGTGGAAAGGGTAGCTACCAAGCAGGTTGCTTTGCCCTGAATGGTGTCAAGCTTCTTGAGTGTTGTTGGACCTGCACTCACCCAGGCAAGTGGAGAGTTTTCCATTACACTCCTGACTTGTACCTTGTAGATGGTGGATGCGCTTTGGGGAATTATTTGCCGCAGGTTTCACAGCCTCTGACTTGTTGTGGTAACCACAGTGTCTATATGGCTAGTCCAGTTAAGTTTCTGGTCAATGGTAACCTGCAGGATGTTGATAGTGGGGGATTCAGATATGGTAGTGCCATTGAATGCCGTGGGGCAATGGTTAGATCCTCTCTTGTTGGAGTGTTGCAAAACAAAAGATTGTAATATTTCTGCAGAACAAAGCTGAGGACTGCTGAATACACGATCTCTTTATTTCTTGAACTTGGGATAGTGTAGACAGAGCAAGCATTTTTATCTTTGGATGTGAAAATTGCTGGCATATATATGCCCATCTGTGGATTCCAGAAGGTGGTAAGAGAGCTGTGGTTCAGCTGGTAGCACTTACTTTCTGAATTTGAATGTTAGACCCACTCCAGAAACTTGAGTACAGAAATCTCGGCTGTCACTCCAGTGCGGTGCTGGACAAAACTAACAGAAATTAAAGCAGTATGTATTGACTCAAAATGATTTCTTAGGAAATGTAAATCTGCAGCACAAAATAATTTTAGCTTCACAGGATTACCACTTTCTCAAAGGCCACAAGAAAGATAAGCCTTGTAAATAGAAATCTTGCACTTTGGAATGCATCCCTAAGGCTACTTCTCCGTTGGCCAAACAGGCACAGTGGTTTTAGCACTGCTGCCTCACAGCGCCAGGGACCTGGGTTTGATTCCCAGCTTGGGTCATTGTCGGCGCAGAGTCTGTACGTTCTCCCCGTGTCTGCGTAGGTTTCCTCCGGGTGCTGCGGTTCCCTCCCACAGTCTGAAAGACGTGCTGGTTAGGTGCATTGGCCATGCTAAATTCTCCTTCAGTGTACCCGAACAGGAACTGGAGTGTGGCGACTGAGAGATTTTCACAGTAACTTCATTGCAGTGTTACTGAAAGCCTACTTGTGACACTGATAAATAAACTTAAAAGTTAAACTTAAATCAGGGGAAAAGGCTTCTTTTTTTCATTATCCTCTGTCTGCTAAGGAAATCACGAGAATGTACCTCTTTGAAATGTGCGCTCTTCCTGAGAATGTAATTTCACTGACATGAATTTTAGAAGCTCAACCAGTTGCCATACATCAGTACTAATGACCCTTTAACATTCCTCAAGCAGCTAGGAAGCCATTTAACCGGTGCAAATGTCAGAAATGTAATTCATCCATATATGGACAATTTCTGTGCAGAACGGCTAGACAAAATTACACTTCTAAGCACACATTCAGTGTCCTGTGAAAAGAGTCAGATGTGAGTGTTCGTCGCTCCGCCTAATCGCACCAGATTCACTCAGTGTGCAAAGTATTTCC
The DNA here is from genome assembly GCF_964213995.1 of Mustelus asterias. Classification (NCBI taxonomy): domain Eukaryota; kingdom Metazoa; phylum Chordata; class Chondrichthyes; order Carcharhiniformes; family Triakidae; genus Mustelus; species Mustelus asterias. The sequence goes on along the minus strand of NC_135812.1, from coordinate 73,278,953 downwards.
AGATTAGATTCATTAACGATTTTCGCACAACTCACAGAACATAAAGGTTATCATTTAGGAAAACCACTGTGACAAATAGGGGGTTTTCTGTATCTTTAGGCAACTGCAGAATGTGTAAATCAATTTAAAATGGAAGGTCTGTGTAAGGATTCAATTGCGCCTTGGTAAAGTTGGCATCTGGTGGTGATCAATATGGTGCAAATAATTGACTGCGTATAATCAGATCTAGTGAAGCCCTTTATGAAAATGTTAACTTGTCTATTTGTCCCATAGATAATAATCTATCTACATATTATCTATGGGACAAATATCTGTATCTAGCACTTTATATTTTCAATTCTAATTCTCAGCATGTTGTGCATTTTATTCATTTGAATTATTGGAATTTAGGGTGCCCTATTCCCTTATTTTGCATTTTCTGATCTGTTCTGTCTCTTGGATGTTTCATTTAACCTTATTCTTCCCTCTTCACCAAGACCACAAGAAATGCTCTGCCTCCGACCTCCTTTGGAAATGATTTCCTTGGGGGTGTCTGTATTTCCTGACAACGCTGAAATTTCCAGCTGCTCTGCAGTGTGTATTGACTCTCAATCAAATTAAAACAGGGCCCACTTTTGGTGCAGTTAATTTGCGCATTCGCTGCAAAAAGGGGAAAGCTGCTCAATTCTGCAGCAGAATGTACATTATGATTAAATTAGTACATTGGGGCAGCACAGTACCACAGTGGTTAGCACTGCTGCCTCACAGCGCCAGGGACCCGGGTTCAATTCTGGCTTTGGGTCACTGTGTGGAGTTTGCACGTTCTCTCTGTGTCTGCATGGGTTTCCTCCGGTTTCCTCCCACACTCCAAAGGTGTGCAGGTTAGATTGATTGGCTATGCTAAATTGACTCTAGTGTCAGGGGATTAGCAGGGTAAATATATGGGATTACGGGAATAGGGCCTGGGTGGGATTGTGGTCGGTGCAGACTTGATAGGCTGAATGGCCTCCTACTGCACTGTAGGGATTCTATTATTCTATTATTCTGTGAAAAATTCAAAAAAACTCTCCAAAGTCCCATTGGTTTAACACTTTCCCCAGTCGAAGAGTTGCAAGGCCTCCCAGTAGAACCATAGAATTCCTACAGTGCAGATGGAGGCCATTTAGCCCATCGAGTCTCCACCGATTCACTGGAAGAGCATCTTACCCAGGTCCACCATTCCGTCCTATCCCCATAACCCTGCACATTTATCCCGCGCAGTAGCTATGGCTGAAAATTAGGATGACTTTGGGAGAAATAAAACTTATGCAAAAACTTTATTTGCAAAAGCTCATAAAAAATCATAATACACTGACATTGAAGATTAAGAATGCACAACTGATTAATTGAAAATCACATTTGGGCAGATAGATGGATCGGTATAAAATTAGATACACGAACATTCAATGTCATCAGGTATTGAACAGTCTTTGTTCTGGATTTGAGTTGATTCTTGGGGCTTGATTTTCAGTCTGGGGTTGACAACTCAATGCCCAATTACTCCAGTTCTCAATCCTGTGCCACTTTTGCCTTGCCGACATGATATTATTTTGAAATGGAAAGCCACTAATGGGGCCAAAGGCACGTTTGGTGCCTAGTTCATGGCCCCTGGAGTTGGGAATGGACTCTACATTGAATCATAGAATCCCTACAGCGCAGTAGGAGGCCATTCAGCCCATCAAGCCTGCACCGACCACAATCCCACCCAGGCCTTATTCCCGTAACCTCACATATTTACCCTGCTAATCCCCCTGACACTAGGGTCAATTTAGCATGGCCAATCAACCTAACCTGCACATCTTTGGATTATGGGAGGAAACCGGAGCAGCCGGAGGAAACCCATGCAGACACGGGGAGAATGTACAAACTCTACACAGACAGTGACCTGAGGCCAGAATGGAACCTGGGTCCCCCGGTGCTCTGAGGCAGCAGTGCTAACCACTGTGCTACCGTGATGCATGCCTAAAGGCAGATGACGGCCATGACAGGTCTTGCTGTTTCCTTACTGATCGGAGCAGGCAGGAGAGCAGAGGACCAGCTGAGAGACGGTGCAAAGGTTGAGTTGGGAGGAGTGTGTCAGGAGCGAGGGGGTGGGGCAGCGGGGTGTGTGGATGCAGGAAACCTTCTTACCTAGCTGCCTGTAAGCTCCTTGAAGAGCTTGTCAATGGTCTTAGACAGGCCAGAGCAGGATTTACAAAGTGAAGATCAGAAAAGCAAAGTTCTGGTGCGCATGAGCTGTTGGCAGCGATGTAAGGGCCCACTATGTAGTGCCTTTGATGAATAAAAGCCATGGGGAAATAGGGCAGCAGGGGAAGGTCAGATTTTATGAGACCTCTACAGGCAGCTATGCAAGCCCAGCTCCATGCCATGCAGGCTCAGACTGTTGCAATCGTGGCAGCAGATAGCGGTGTTCAAAGGGGCTTGTAGGCTTTCACAGCACACCAGCAATCCATGTTCCAGTGGGTTATTTGTATTCTTGACGCTTCACCCTGTATGAGCGGCAGAGGCTTCATGCTCAATCAGGACATCAGCATTCCTGCTCTCACCATCACTAATTCACCGGTCATCCTGCCGTTGCCTGTCAGCCGACCTCAGACACTGTCTGTGTGGAGTTTGCATGTTCTCCCCATGTCTGCGTGGGTTTCTTCCGGATACACTGATTTCCTTCCACAGTCCAAAGATGTGCGGGTTAGGTTGATTGGCCATGCTAAATTGGCTCTTAGGGTGGGATTTTATGGCACCAGCTCAGGCGCGATCATAAATTCCTGCCCAAGGCCAACGGAGATTTCTGTTCTGGGAACCTCGCCCGTCCCAATTCCGGGGCGGGTGAAGTGGTAGGGTTTCGACCTTAGTGTCAGGAGGGTTAGCAGGGTAAATATGTGGGTTTATGGGGATAGGGCCTCGATGGGATTGTTGTTGGTGCAGAGTCGATTGGCCAAATAGCCTCCTTCTGTACTGTAGGGATTCTATGATAAATTTTATTTGTGCAAGAGGGGTGAAGAACAGCTGGAGCAGAGTAGGAACTCAGTGAAAGATGGGAACTTGGCGAGATTGCAACAAAGGTGTTTGGTGCACAAGACAAAGGAGGTGCTAACTGAAGTTTTAAGGACTATAGAAGGTGCTGATAGTTGTATAAAGATAAGATAGCAGAATGTATTAATAGGAGAATAAAAACAAGTTGCTCTGTGAAAACAAAACTAAAGAACAAACGGCAGTGGGCAGGTCTTCCATTTGGACAATCCAATGGTCTGCTTCATGATATTCCTGGTTGCAGCATGGTTCTTGTTGCACATGCTCAGACTACATGTGGTTGCATGGTGGAGAGTGAGCAGCTCTCATTACCAAGCAGATACTCTCTGGTTGGCTGTGGTCCCTCAGAAATGGTGGGAATGGCTGCCTGGTAATGGATGAAAGCAGCTGTAGCCAGGACAGCAGGCGTTCTATACTCATGATGCACAGCAAGAGCACATTAAATTAATGCTACTGCTCGCACTTCCAGAATATATCCCTGTTAATATGTGTACAGTGTATGTGCACCATTGGGAACCCCACTACCCTGTTAACGCTATACAGCCGCTCATCCTGCTTCCCTTTGGTTTGAGAGGAGATTATGCACTTCCCTCTTCTGGCGTCCTGGCAAGAAGGATGTTCTTGATCATGGGGCGTGTCCTGAACCAGGGGTCACAGTCTGAGGATACAGGGTAGACAATTTAGGACAGAGATGAGGAGAAATTTCTTCACCCAGAGAGTGGTCAGTCTGTGGATTTCGCTAACACAGCAAGTAGTTGAGGCCAAAACATTGTATGTTTCCAAGAAGCAGTTAGATATAGCTCTTGGGGTGAAGGATATGGGGAATCAAAGGATATGGGGGGAAGGGTGATCAGGCTATTCAGTTGGTTGATCAACTGTGATCATAATGAATGGTGGAGCAGGCTCAATGGGCTGGATGGCCTCCTCCTGTTCCTATTTTCTATGTTGCTATGTTTCATACAGCGATGTGTTAGCACTGTCGCTGATTCCAGCCTGGAATGTTTTACCTGGGTGGAAATTGAGGGTCATGGTGGTCATGACATTGGCAGAGCCATCTTTGTCCCGCTCTATGGCTACAGTTGGAGAAGGTGGCACAGCTTAATGACCCCACAATGGTGAATTGTAACCTGCTCCTGTTGAAATACATCTTGAAAACTCTAGCAGATACAACCTTTGATTGAGTGCCTTCCTCTCCCTTCACCCTGTGTCCACAGCTTCTCCTTTCTGCTCCATGTGCTCTGTCCAATGCAGATAGTAAAGGTAGTTCAAATACAAAAGACAGTATATATTCTTAAATCTTCAAACTTGAACTCTGTGAGCCATCTTCAAATATTCAGTTTAAATAAATCAGAAATAAATAAAAGTTCAAGCTAGCTGGAATAAGGTAATGTATTTAAGAGGAACTACAACTGGTTCACTACCTTAAAGCTTTGACAAAGGGTCATCTGGACTCAAAACGTCAGCTCTCTCTTTTCTCTCCTTACAGATGCTGCCAGACCTGCTGAGATTTTCCAGCATTTTCTCTTTTGGTAACTGGTTCACTGATGTCCTTTAGGGAAGGAAATCTGCCATCCATACCTGGTCTGGCCTACATGTGAATCCAGAGCCAAAGCAATGTGGTTGACTCTCACATGCCCTCTGAACAAGGGCAACTAGGAATGGGCAAAGGAAAGTCAAAAACACTTCACCGGGAAGCTCCATGCTGATGTCTTTAAGCAGTTCAAGTGGAGCGGTGTGTGTGTGTTTTGTATATTTGATTAATTCATGTGTTGTGTGTGTTGCTGACAAGAGAACATTTCTTGCCCATCCCTAATTGCCCTTGACTGTGTGGCTTGCTGGGCCATTTCGCAGGGCAGTTAAGAGTCAACCACATTGCTGTGGCTCTGAATGTCACATGTAGGTCAGACCAGGTAAGGACGGCAGATTTCCTTCCCTGAAGGACATCAGTGAACAGCAATCCTGATAGAATCATAGAATCCCTACAGTGCAGAAGGAGGCCATTTGGCTCATCGAGCCTGCACCAACCAGAATCCCATCCAGACCCCAACCCAGTAACCCCACATATTTACTAATCCCCCTGACACTAAGGAGAAATTTAGCATGGCCAATCCAACGAACTAGCACAACTTTGGAGTGTGGGAGAAAACCGGAGCACCCAGTGGAAACCCATGCAGACATGGTGAGAATGTGCAAACTCCACACAGACTGTGTGCGTCTGCGCGTGTGTTGGTGGGGGGTGGTGTGTTCCTCGTGCTGTTGAACAGCTGGGACTATTTAAGGAAGGGTGTTAGTAAGATTTGTAAGTCCAAAATAGCAGATCGTGTGCCAAATCAGTGTTAGACACTGAGCAAGGTTACAATCTGCCCACCCTGCATGCTTCTTGCCCATTCACATCCACACTAGTGCTCTTATAAGACTGGCAAGCTGAACTGGAAGTGCCAGATGTGATTTAACCACCATTTTCATGTGTTTGGGTGTACATGGCACCAACGGGTAAGAGCTAAATTTTGATGCCTATATTTTAAAAGAGAAATTCTAATCCAGTTAAGAATTCACTACCCATGTTTCTGGGTCTGTCTGCATAGCTCAGTTTACATTTCATTTTGGCATCTAGGGTTACCACCTGCAGTATCAGTGCTTCCACACTCCAAATTCTTATGAAGACTGTTAATTACTTATTTACATTTGGTATCAGATTTTCTTTAAATGAAAAAAACATATTTATGTTCACTTAGTGTGCTTCAATAAGACCACAATAGATCAGTGAGGAAATAAAGGTTGGGTGTCTATAATTTCCTCCCTTTTTACTCTATCAAGATGTTTTACAAAACAAGACAGGTAGTTGAATAGCTTTTTTGTCTATCGAAAATGATATTTATATGACTGCTTAAGAAGTGATTATGTCTGGTAAGTATGCCAAAGGGAGAACAAAGACACTTCTGTCTTTGACACATTCTATGTTACCTATCTCAACATCAGAAAACATTCACTTTTTTTCTGGAAAACATTTATTTTCTTCATGAGATGTTGGTGTCACTGACTCGGCTAGCATTAGTTGCCAAACCCTAATTACTCTTGAGAAGGTGATGGTGAGATGCCTCCTTAAATCGCCGCAGTCCATAATATGTAGGTATAGCACAGTAATTTGTGGGAGGGAATTCCAGGATTTTGATCCAGTGATTATCAGGGAGTGGCAATATAATTCCAAATCAGGTTGGTGTGTGGCTTGGAGGGAAACTTGCAGATAGGTGGTGATGTTCCCACCTATTGGTTGCTCTTATTCATCTAGATAGTAGAAGTCAAGAGTTTGGAAGGTACCAGCAAGGAGATCTTGGCAAGTTGTTGCAATGTTTCTTGCAGCTGGTACACAACAATTTAGTATTAAATCCTAGTGAATAATTTCAGATCAGTTTTATGTGAGTTTACTGGTGAGAATATATTGTAGTCAAAGGAATTCATTCCAGAGATGTAGGGTGCTTGCCCCGAAACCAGAAAATACCACCCGAGGTCAACAGACCTTCCCATGGTCCGCCCCTCACCTACTCCGATTCCCGTGGCGGGCAGAACGGGAAAATGTGCCCCGTACATTAAAGTTTATTTATTAGTGTGACAAGTAGGCTTACATTAACACTGCAATGAAGTTATTGTGAAAATCTCCTAGTTGCCACAGTCCGGCACCTGTTTGGGTACACTGTGGGAGAATTTAGCATGGGCAATGCAGCTAACCAGCATGTCTTTCGGATTGTGAGAGGAAACCAGAGCACCCGGAGGAAACCCACGCAGACACACAGAGAACGTTCATACTTCGCACAGACATGGACCCACGCGGGAATCGAACCTAAGGTCTCTGGCAGTGTGAGGCATGCTGCATTGGGATTGATACTTTTCAAAAATTAATTAACAAATTCAACCAATATATAGGTGGAAACAAAATGTACAGTAAGCGGAGAAACATTCTCTGTTGGTCCATTTCAAGTTGTGTAAAAGCAAAACGTTGTCAGTGCTACGAGTTTCTATATAGGTTGTTATCACTTTTTTCTTTTAGTTAACTCAATAGCAAATATCTAGTTGGTGTTAAATCCCAGTTATAATATGCAAAGTTTTCTCTCAGGAGTGGAGGTTAGTAGGTTCCAATTATACTTACAACACAATAAAAAAACACAATCTGCTGCAGAGATTAGACATTTTACAAACATACATCTTGCCATTTCCAACAGGACTGCCATTAATAATGAAGTCAAACTGAAATGCCATGAATAGATCAATTTCTAAACAATGGACATAAGGTGCTATTAATAACTACGAAACATATACATGTCAACACAATTAATTCCATATATTAAGCTGGATGGAGCTTATCAGATTGGCTGTGAATACAATGTTAGTTGGAGGTATTGGCAGAGAGATTCAATCAGATTATTTTGAAAAGGTAAGTGAGTTCGGGTTAATGATTGCAAATATGTTGATGGCAGTCTTCCTCATGTGTAATTAAACACTAAGATTGAACCATCATCTATCTATCCGGCTGTCAAAATCAAAGAACTGCCTTGTGTTTGAAGGCAAGAACTCCAATTAGTCTACTTTTATCCAATTCATGTAATTAATCATTGACCTTTTGGTGCAAGTTAAATTCTGAACATGCTGCTTAAAGCTCTCGAACAACATGGTCAAAAATGTGACATCCACATGTCTTGCACCTCCTTTCAATCATTAATAAAGAGAAAAAAAATTGAATTTATACGGCACCTTTCGTGACCTCAGAATGTCCCAAAACATTTTGCAGTGAATGAAACATTTTTGAACTGTTGCAATGTTGGAAATGCAGCAGCCAATTTGCACAGAACCAAGTTTCCTGAACAATCATTTCGATGTCCTGCTGATAGCAACTTACCCTGTAAAAACTCATGGAAATGAAATAGGTATTTACTGGTCACAGTAAATCCAAACTCAGTCTATCTTTATAATTAAATAAGTTGGGGGATATATACCGTGACCAGGACACGGTGGTGAACTCCCCTCTGCTTCCTTGAACAGTGTCAGGGAAACCTTTACATCTACCAGAAACTACAGATGGGTTCTCAGTTTAACACCTCAGCTGAAAGATGGATGATATTACAGCTTTCTTCAGTGAAAATCAGTGTTGAAAAGTTTAGATTGAAAAGAAGCATTTTCCCTTCACAGGACATTATCCTTCTGGTTTCTCTTTTGAAAGCAAGTTGACCCATAAGGAATGCAGTTCAGCTTAGCTGTATCTCCCTAACAAGGTACACAATTTCTCTGTTTCTTCGCTTGGTAAATTGGCAAGGAACCATTGCATGTCAGTCAGTTCTTAGTCCCACTATTGACTCAGAATGTGGTACATTAACATTAACGGGTAGTACGGTGGCACAGTGGTTAACCGTGCTGCCTCACAGTGTCAGGGATCCGGGCTCAACTCCGGCCTTGGGTCATTGTCTTGTGTGGAATTTGCACATTCTTCCAGTGTCTGCATGCTATGGGGATAGGGAGGATGGGATGGCCTGGGTGGAATGATCTTTCATTGATCCAGCTTCAATTTCAATATTGTTTTTCCCCAGTCTGAATGTTGATTTTTGTCTCCTCCTTTCTCATTCTCAGTTTTGTCTTACTCGCACTTTGTTTTCCTCCTTTTGACCTCCTCTTCCCTGAATCCTGCACAGTTCATACCAATATCATTTTGCAACTGACCCTTAATTAGACCTTCCCACTTCTTGGGCATGTGCCATCTGAATCCAACAGAAGGAAATGCTACCTTGTAATCAGTTACTGGGAACTGCTCAATAATGCGCTAGGTTGACTCGCCTTTCCTTAAGCGGGGAAAGAACTTGGAGGATTACACACATCAGCTTGCACCTTGCCACTCTGAAGTACACAACACCCAGATTTCAATGCACTTCACCATCACAGAACAGTTCATTTGGGCTATTTCTTCCCATGTCCATTTCCATGTAATATCATAAGTGTGCAAAATCCCTCTCGATCCACAGACAATGTTGTTTCCCCAGCAATTTGTCCATTTGCGAAAAATAGGAGATGTTGGCCGGAATTCTCTGACATTGTGTGCTGTGCCACCACTGCCAGCGAGAATGGAGGATCTGGCGCTCGGCCAAAACGCCATTCACAGCAGCGGGACTGGAGAATCCCAGTCGCGGGTGAGGTTGGAGAATTCTGGCCATTTGCTTTTCCACCGTGAGTGATGTACTGACTGATAACATCATTTGGTAACCTGCCTTCTTAACATTTGTCACTGGTTGTGACTGCAGAAAGGACAACTGCCTCCTTGTTTTTAGTTCACAGAACATAATCTGTGCTCAAACCATTGGGCCAATTCTCCCGGGGAATGGCAGTCATGGTCAGATTGCAGTTCATTGCTCGAAGATGCATTTCTGGCCCATACTTCCAAACTGGGTCACTCCAGAAATGCTGAGGATGTGCAAGTTCTTGGAGTCCTTCTTTGTAATGCAGGATCATCAGAGGAAGCCACACTTGCTCTCTTTTCACAGCACCAGTTGCTGTATTTTGCCAAGTCTTTATTCACTAACACAGTGAAAAGCTTTAGGGTATTTGCATAGCTACTCAGCATTTTAGTGAGTGAGTGTCAGTGAGATCGGCGACTAGACTGGTAAGGTGGTGTTAATAGGATGGCTGGATGGCAGAGTGATAGGTGGCAGGGTAGTGAGTGGCAGAGGGGCAAGTGGCAGCATGGATAGCGTAGGGAGGGTGCCAGCTGGGTAGGGTGGAGAGGTCGGGTCTTGTGGGGTCAGGAGGGAGGGAAATGGAGGATCGGAGGGAGTCAGAAAGTTGGGGAGGAGTTGGAGAGCTGGGGGGGGTGGTCAAGGGTTTCAGAAGTCAAGTGGAGGTGGGAGTTGAAGGCGGTTACAGATCATTGGGGAGTGATTTGAGGGTGAGGGAGGGGTTGTTGTCAGTTGTATAGATACCCAGGAGTTCGACATGTTTTTACCTATCTAACCTTTTCTGTGTAACTTCTGGTAAGTGAGTCACAACCCTCCAAAGTCTCTGACTCGAATGTTGGCGACTCTTTTGGAGGGTTCCAAATGCAGTTGAAACTCCCGGGTAATTTCCAAGGAGTTGAGGTCTCCGTGGGGTCCGGCAGTGCATCTTCTGGGGTATTTCCGGGGTACGACAATCTGGAGATTAAAAGATCTGGACCACAGTTCCTGGACCAATGTTCATCTGACTGATTAACATGAGTGTGGAGGCTGAATTCTGTGCTACAACCTCGACATTCTGTGTTGGTTGTAATATTGTGGTCCAGAGTTACTATTTTACTTAATAGACACCATGTAGATATTTAATTTGTTATCACTCAGCAGGACCATCAAGAATTCACCAGTTTTTGATTTGATTTGATTTGTTTTGATTTGATTTATTATTGTCACATGTATTGGTAAGTGAAAAGTATTGTTTCTTGTGCGCAATACAGAAAAAGCATACCGTACATAGAGAAGGAAAGGAGAGGGTGCAGAATATGGTGTTACAGTCATAACTAGGGTGTAGAAAAAGATCAACTTAGTGCGAGGTAGTTCCATTCAAACGTCTGATGGCAGCAGGGAAGAAGCTGTTCTTGAGTCGATTGGTATGTGACTCGAGACATTTGTATCTTTTCCCTGATGGAAGAAGGTGGAAGAGAGTATGTTCAGGGTGTGTGGGTCCTTGATTATGCTGTCTGCTTTGCCGAGGCAGCGGGAAGTGTAGACGGAGTCAATAGATAGGAGACTGGTTTGCTTGTTGGACTGGGCTTCGTTCACGACCCTTTGTAGTTTCTTGCAATCTTGATCAGAGCAGGAGTCATACCAAGCTGTGATACAACCAGAAAGAATGCTTTCTATGGCGCATCTGTAAGAGTCGTAGCGGACATGCCAAATTTTCTTAGCCTCCTGAGAAAGAAAAGATGTTGGTGGGTTTTCTTAACTATAATGTCGGCATGGAGGGACTAGGATAGGTTGTTGGTGATCTAGACACCTAGAAATTTGAAAATCTCAACCATTTCCACTTCATCCCTGTTGATGTAGACAGGGGCATGTCCTCCACTATGCTTCCTGACGTCAATGGCTATCTTCTTCATTTTGTTGACATTGCGAGAGAAATTATTGCCGTCGCACCAGTTCACCAGATTCTCTGTCTTTCCCATACACCATCTCATCACTGTTTGAGATTCGACCCACTACAGTGGTGTCATCGGCAAACTTGAAAATCGAGTTGGAGGGGAATTGGCCAAACAGTCATTGGTGTATAAGGAGTATAGTAAGGGGCTGAGGACATGGCCTTGTGGGGCACCGGTGTTGAGGATGATCGTGGAGGAGGTGTTGTTGCCTATCCTTACTAATTGCAGTCTGAGTTAGGAAGCCTAGGATCCAGTCGCAGAGGGGGGAGCTGAGCGCCAGACTACGGAGTTTGGTGTTGAATGCTGAGCTGTATTCAGTAAATAGGAGTCTGACATAGGTGTCCCTGTTATCTAGGTATTCGAGGGTTGAGTGTAGGGCCAGGGAGATGGTGTCTGCCGTGGACTTGTTGTGGCGACAGGTGAACTGTAGTGGGTACAAGCAATCTGGGAGGCTGGAATTGATTCGTGCCATGACTAACCTTTCGAAGCACTTCATAATGATAGATGTTAGAGCCACTGGACGACAGTCATTAAGGCACATTGCCTGGCTTTTCTTTGATACAGGGATGATGGTTGTCTTTTTGAAGCAGATAGAGACCTCAGATTGGAGTAAGGAGATTAACGATATTTGCGAATACCCCCACCAGCTGATCCACGCAGGGTCTGTGTACTCGTCTGGGTACCCGGTTTGGGCCAGTCACTTTCCGTGGGCTGACTTCAAGAAAACGGATTTGACATCTGCAATGGTGACCTCGGATACGGGTTTGGCCGAGGTTTCTGGGATGGACAGCTGACCTCTTGCTCAAAACAGACATAGAACACGTTGAGCTCATCGGGGAGGGGTGCGTCAGTGCCGGCGATTTTACATGCCAGATTGTAGTCTGACAGCGGATGTAATGTGTCGAATCCTTATTAAGCTTTTTAACAGTGGTCACCCATCTCATCTGCCACTCGGTGTTGCAGAAACATTCTTGCTGATTTTCTTTTATGATTGACTTACTGACCATTGCGATTTTAACTGGAGTCTGCTTCTTGATGATCAACAAGTTATACAGTTTATGAACTGGAACTTCTTTTCTGCTTTATTTAACTTCCTTATAAGTTAGATCCATATATATATATGTATATATATTATATATGTATATATATTATGGCTATATCTATGGCTTCCAAAATTCATGCAGACCATCTTTGAGAAAGAATCATTACATTTCTGAAAATCTCACGCCTGATGATGTGAAATGTCCTTAAAAATGCCTCTTGGTGATGTTGTGGCGGCACGGTGGCACAATGGTTAGCACTGCTGCCTCACAGCGCCACGGACCTGGGTTCGATTCCCGGCTTGGGTCACTGTCTGCGCGGAGTCTGCACGTTCTCCCCGTGTCTGCGTGAGTTTCCTCCCACAGTCTGAAAGACATGCTGGTTGGGTGCATTGGCCAAGCTAAATTCTCCCTCAGTGTGCCTGAACAGGTGCCGGAGTGTGGCGACTAGAGGATTTTCACAGTAACTTTAAAGTTTATCTGTTAGTCACAAGTAGGCTTGTATTAACACGGCAATGAAGTTACTGTGAAGATCCCCTAGTCACCACACTCTGGTGCCTGTTCAGGAGAGAGAATTTAGCGTGGCCAATGCACCTAACTGGCATACCTTTCAGACAACTGAATTTACAGTACATTACAGAGACATTCCATACACAATATATCCTGGATGGAATTTCCACTTTGGATGCAATTAGCAATTGCACCCAAAATTCCACCTGTTTCAAAAAAATGTTTTTGCCTCAAGTTTCAGCTTCAGTTTATTTGAATATTGTTCCACACAAATCCTGCCATGGATCAATGAAATTGAGCAATCCTTCCAAATGTAACCTTGCTAAAAACATTGCTTTTAAAATATTATTTGTATAATCGTGATAAGATGATAAAGTTTGATTCATATTTATTATCAAACAGGAAGCATTTTGAATCACATTGTCAACCCATCGCTCTGTTAGAAATCCACTTTTAAATGACTGAAATTACTATTAAAAATATATACAAATCTCCTTTCTAATCAGATTGAAGTCAGGTAGTGAGTTCCTTAATAAATGAAAAAGAAACATTTAAAACTTTTCAAACCTCTATCTTTTCGTGGCCTTTTGCCCAAATGTCCCAATGTAATTTTTCAGAGCAGTCCAAAGATGTGCGGGTTAGGTTGATTGGCTATGCTAAAATTGCCCCTTAGTGTCCTGGGATGCGTGGATTAGTGGGTACAATATGTAGGGATATGGGGATAGAGCCTGGGTGGGATTGTGGTCGGTGCAGACTCGATGGGCCGAATGGCCTCTTTCTGTACTGTAGGGTTTCTATGATTTCTATGATTTCTTCGAAATGAGAGCAATGAGTGGAAACTCTCAATGTGATTTGTCCACCTGAGGGGATGGCCAGTTTTGTGGGTGGAGCCTGTTTCCAGCACAAAGGGCTGAATTTTACCAGCCCTCTGCAGAAGGGCGTGGGAGGACAATGGATGGAATGCCCATCGTCTCCCTGTCACCATGCCATCTGAGAAACAGAGCGGAAGGCAGCAGATGGCACCCCCTCCCCCCCAGCTAAGAGACCAGTTGAGCCACTTAAATGGCCAGGTAAGGGCCTCTTCCCCTATCTGCTTGTATATAACCAGTGGTGGGAAATTCACTGCTGCATGGGGAGGCCCAGTGGTGGCCTCCTAGCAGGCACCTGGAGAGCACAATTTCTGGGCATTCCTTGGCCCATGAAGGGCACCCCTGGAGTCAATAGTTTTCACTGTCACCAACCATCCCTCCTCCACCCTTGCTGGGGCTGGCTTGACTGGTCACTGTGCCTTCAGATTCTGCTTCCCTCGTTGTGAGGGCGCATGTCCATCAATGCACCCTGATCCTTGATGTGCAGTCGCAGCAATAACCATTTCTCCCAGTAAGCACCACCGAACTGCCAGCTCTTCGTTTGGTTGTTGCTGACAATTTGCAGCCCTGAGTCCTTCAGTTCACTGATGCAGAGCTGCTTCCCATTTTCAGGTCCTTTGACGGAAGCCCCTCTGCCCCCACCAACTTCAGCCCAATGTTCGAAAAGTCAGAGCAGAAGATCACAGAAAGCCGAGATGCATTGGATGCAAATTTGCACTCAATATTTTGTGATCTTTTGCACTGATCACGCTGATATCAGGGGAATCGCGCCAAGAATGGCGATGCAATCAAATGGAATCTTTAGCAATTACACACAATTTGAAATTCTGTCAAAGAGAATATGTTTTACGCTGTGCAGGTATCATCCTATGATCACCAATGGGATAAATGATCCAACAGGATTAATTTACCATAATACAGAAATCAGAATAATAACAATGATATACTGTATGTTGCAAGAAGCAAGTCTGCAAAGTTCCTTTCTAATTGAAAACAGAAGCTTTTATGTATTTCCTCTGCAAGGCTAATGACTGCATAATGAATGCAACCAGTTCAATGTCTTCATCTAATTGTACCTTTAATCAGCAGAGCTGCATATGTTTCTTCTTAGTGCAGGAATCCTGAGTTTTGTTCTCTGCGCCCTGATCAAATGGCGCAGAGGCACAGAACGTTTCAAACAATTAGCAAAATTTGTTTGAAAACTCCTCCAAAAAGGCCTCAACGAGACAAACCATTTACAGAAGCCTCGCTGCTGCTACGCGTAAAGATATTTATCTACGTGGGTGGCCTCAGCCTTAAGGTAACATTTCAAAAGCCAGCTGCTTCTGCTAGTGGTTAAATGGCATCCTGGGATTCACTTGACAGAGGTGTCATATTTAATAACAGTCGTATATGAATGAAATCAGTGCCACATGCTTCAACTTGATGGAGCCGTTATCAAGAAACAATGCTTCTTGGAAAACTCACCCTGACCAAACAAATATAGTTTTGAACCAATGATTTGTGATGCAAAGTCACTCTGATTCCTGGCTGTGGAAGCATAATTTCTCATTGTTACAGTTCACCCTTACTCAGAGTCCTGACCCAAGCTTGGGGATAGACACTTGTGGTGAACATTTCCCTGGCAAATTCTGCTGCCTATTCATGTTTATTTTGGTATATTTGAGGAAAGGGGCAAATCGGTAACGCTTCACACACATTTGGGCAAAGCTAATACTACCTTGTATATTAACTCTCACATGTGCCTTTCCGTGCTTTACCTGGTATATGTGGTATGTGTGTGTGGTCATATGTAAACGCACACATGTATTCTGACCACAATGAGTGATGACAATACTGCCGACTGTGATATTACAGCTTTATCTTTGTTGACAGGATTAAGTACCATTAGTTTTCAACTCACAGGTGATAAGGCATAGATCAGATTGAAAGGGGGAGTCCTCTCAACTCACCAGAATATTATGGTCTAACCCACAGAAAATCATCAGATCAAACAGTATCTGAATCCATGAAATGTTTGGGCATGATCTTTCACTGGGAGCACTGGAATCACATTTGAGAGTTTTTCAACACTGATGGACTCCATTTTTATTTCCAACATGCATTATTTTTTTTTAGAATCATAGAATCCCTACAGTGCAGAAGGAGGCCGTTTGACCTGGTGAGTCTGCACCGACCACAATCCCACCCAGGCCCTATTCCCATGACCCCACATATTTACCCTGCTAATTCCCTGACACTAGGGTCAATTTAGCATGGCCAATCCACCTAACCCG
Source organism: Mustelus asterias (assembly GCF_964213995.1). NCBI lineage: Eukaryota > Metazoa > Chordata > Chondrichthyes > Carcharhiniformes > Triakidae > Mustelus > Mustelus asterias. The sequence goes on along the minus strand of NC_135812.1, from coordinate 73,263,067 downwards.
CACATCTTTGGACTGTGGGAGGAAACCGGAGCACCTGGAGGAAACCCATGCTGACACGGGGAGAATGTGCAAACTCCACACAGACAGTGACCCGAGGGTGGAATTGAACGCGGGTCCCTGGTGTTGTGAGGCAGCAGTGCTAATGACTGTGCCACCATGATGCACAGCCACACAGAGTGAGCTCTTCACCAGATATTTTCCATTTTATTTCAGTCGAAACATCATTTGTCGAAAAGACAACTTTGTGCCAAATCTGAGATTAGGTTTATATGAGCATTCCCGAGGAACTGAATTGAGCCTGAACTTATTCACTTTGAAAATAAGCCATCTTTTCATTATTCAAAAGAGGCCCTTTTGGAACAATTTCCAAGGCAGGTTTTATTGACTTTTCCACATAACCAATCACAATCAATTTCCTTCATCTAAAGTATAGCTTGTTAAAATTCAAATGAAAAGAAAAATAAAAATGAAAATAAAAATGAATGCCCAGGAAAATCAAATATCTTCAGTGTGAAAGGATAGACCCAGGGAAACCTCATATAAATAAAAAATAATGAAGTCACCATGGTCTCAAATGACCATAGGCACTGACTTGTGGTTATGAGGATCACCACACCTCAGGTGAGGGGCAAGGTTGAGAAGGTGGGCCTTCATGAATAAATTCAGCCGGTATGGGAATATGAGCCCATGCTGTTAGCATTGCTAATCAGCCATCCAGCCAACTGAGCGAAACTGAGCTAAACTTCATGGGTGAGATTCTCCAGCCTCCCAGCCGCATCTTTTTCACCAGCAGGAGGCAGCGCCTTGTTTGCCAATGACGGGATTCACTGGTCCCACCGCTGTCAATGTGAATTCCCATTGACGTCACCCCACGCCTACCCATGTATATACTTAAAAGGAAGAATTGAGGCCGTTAAAAATATGAGGTAGGTGCTGACTTGGGATGTGAGTGTAGTACAAGAAACAAGACAAGAAATTGCAGTGGGGCACCAGAAGGTGCTATGGTGGTCATTTTGTGTGCAACCAGATCCTAGTATTTTGGGGACACTGAAAAATCATGCTCCACTTTAAACAGTACCATTTGCCTTCCATCCTAACAGCAGAGTGGGTGTACCTACACCACATGGACTGCAGTGGTTCGCAAAGTTGGCTCATCCCCGCCTTCTCAAGGGCGATTGCGGAAGGCAACAAATATTGCTCTTGCCAGCAACAACCTGCATCTCGGGAAAGAATGAACAAAAAGCATTGCTGGACTGCTGGGGAAGGAAAACTCTGTAGTTCTTGCATGAACACAGTATCAGGCTCAGCTGTGAAGCCATGTAACCACTGATTGGATAGCTTGATAATAATAACTCACATCCAAAATGTTGCCAAAACCACCAAAAAGCTGCTTGTGCCCATGGAACTAAATCCCCGAATGTTTCAGCGTCTTCACAAAAGGGGTGGGATGTTGGAGTTGAGCTCATCATCTCTTGCGCACAGCATTATGTTTCAGGCCTTGTTTCACAGGGCACAGTAAAATTGAAAGGGGGCCATTCTACTGTGGAATAAAAAAGTTTATTTATTCGTCACAAGTAAGGCTTACATTAACACTGCAATGAAGTCACTGTGAAATTCCCCTCGTCGCCACAATCCAGCGCCTGTTTGGGTCAATGCACCTAACCAGCATGTCTTTCAGACTGTGGGAGGAAACCGGAGCACCCGGAGGAAACCCACACAGACACGGGGAGAACATGCAAACTCCACACAGTCACCCAAGCCGGAAATCAAACCTGGGTCCCTGGCGCTGTGAGGCAGCAATGCTAACCACTGTGCCACTGTGCGTGGGCCGATGGATAAAATACTGGTGCAACTGTATATTAAAAAATGTTTTTTGAAGATTCAACTTTCATTGAACTGCTCAGCATTAATTCCATCAATTAACAAAATAAATACATTGAAAATTATAAAAATAAGAAGCATTATAAAATGAATTCAACATTCAAAATGTGTTGAACAGTAACCTCTTTTCCATACACATCAATTCTCTAATTCCTCTTATTTTCACTTACCCTTTTACTTTACTTTTCTTGCAGGTTAGTTACGTTGAATTTTCAACAAGCATGTTTTTTATAATTGCTCTAGTACGGCCCCAGGGGACGGAGGTAATTTTAATTTTGGGAGATGGTGTAACATCAGCAATAGCGAATTAGTCAAAATGCCCATGGGATCAATGAAAATGATTGAGGTTAAATACATGACATGTGGCTAATTCTGTGTCCCCTTTTTCACACCGTCGGCGCAAAGTAAAATCATCAACAAATCCAAGTCCAACATGAACTGGTGCATTGAACTTCACTTCGAATTGCACTGTTAAGATGATGGAATTAAAGTGCAAATAAGTTGATACTTCCAGTTATAGGTGGAAGTCTGACAGAAAAATAACTTGCTAAATATTAAAATTGTTTGAAAAGTAACCCTGCACAAGGGTGTTGGGAATTGCTGCTGACTCTGGCAGTCACAGGAACTTTAAAAAACTAATTCAATGGAATGAACCCGACAACGAACTCAAGGAATGCAAACCACCTGCTGATTTGCGCCACTGATTTTGGTGCAACGAATGCATAGGAATTTTACATGTATTACAACATTGTCCACCCACTTGTTGTTTTTAAAAACTGCTGTCGTTTGCCCCCACCTTAAGGCCAGGGGGCATGTTTATTATGGGAAAATCCAATAAAGGTTTAAATGGAAAAATAACACCAGACAACATTGCATTGAAACTACCTTCTTGAGACATGTTTTTAAGTTTAAGTTTATTTATTAGTGTCACAAGTAGGCTTACATTAACACTGCAATGATGTTACTGTGAAAATCCTCTAGTCGCCACAGTCCGGTGCCTGTTCGGGCACACTGAGGGAGAATTTAGCATGGCCAATGCACCTAACCAGCACGTCTTTCGGACTGTGGGAGGAAACCGGAGCACGCGGAGGAAACCCAGACAGACATGGGGAGAACACGCAAACTCCGCATGCACAGTGAGCCAAGCCAGGAATCGAACCCGGGTCCCTGGCGCTGACGCAGCAGAAATGCTGACCACTATGCCACCGTGCAGTGATAGGTACATCCGGGTTTCTATGCAAGCCCCGTGGGGTTAATATTTATACTGAGGTTGAGCGTTTGAAAACGTGAAATATGTTGGTCTGCAGCCTTAGACATAAAGTTGCCAAAAAGTCCAGGAATCCAAAAATCCCAAAGTATATGGTGTCCTTCAATATGTTTAGCAAAGTGCTTTTAGCAGAAACTTTTAAAAATAAATGTTTATATAATTACTATCAGTGTAATTCAATCACTTCAGTGACAGGTTATATTAGGGCTTTATCTCCTGTCCCTGTGACAGGATTGTTCTCAGGTTACTCAGTCACAAAATTAAATGCTAAATATGTGTAATTACTGTGAACACAGTAAGAAGTCTCACAACACCAGGTTAGCGTCCAGCAGGTTTATTTGGTAGCAAAAGCCACTAGCTTTCGGGGCGCTGCCCCTTCATCAGGTGAATGGGAGTTCTGTTCACAAACAGGGCATATATAGACACAAACTCAATTTACAAAATAATGGTTGGAATGCCAGTGTTTACAGGTAATCAAGTCTTAAAGGTACAGACAATGTGAGTAGAGAGAGGGTTAAGCACAGGTTGAAGAGATGTGTATTGTCTCCAGCCAGGACAGTTAGTGAGATTTTGCAAGCCCAGGCAAGTTGTGGGGGTTACAGATAGTGTGACATGAACCCAAGATCCTGGTTGAGGCCTCATGTGTGCGGAACTTGGTCTCTGCTCAGCGACTCTGCGTTGTCGTGTGTCGTGAAGACCGCCTTGGAGAACGCTTACCCGAAGATCAGAGGCCGAATGTCCATGACCGCTGAAGTGTTCCCCAACAGGAAGAGAACACTCTTGCCTGGTGATTGTCGAGCGGTGTTCATTCATCCGTTGTCGTAGCATCTGCATGGTCTCCCCAGCGTACCAAGCCTCGGGACATCCTTTCCTGCAGCGTATCAGGTAGACATCGTTGGCCGAGTTGCAAGTGTATGTACCATGTATCTGGTGGATGGTGTTCTCATGTGAGATGATGGCATCCGTGTTGATGATCCGGCACGTCTTGCAGAGGTTGCTGTGGCAGGGTTGTGTGGTGTCGTGGTCACTGTTCTCCTGAAGGCTGGGTAGTTTGCTGCGGACAATGGTCTGTTTGAGGTTGTACGGTTGTTTGAAGGCAAGAAGTGGGGGTGTGGGGATGGCCTTGGTGAGATGTTCGTCTTCATCAATGACATGTTGAAGGCTCCAGAGAAGATGTCGTAGCTTCTCCACTCCGGGCAAGTACTGGACGACGAAGGGTACTCTGTCCGCCGTGTCCCGTGTTTGTCCTCTGAGGAGGTCGGTGCGGTTTTTCACTGTGTCTGGATGAAGAACTGGTTGTTGAAGGTAAAGACATTGTGGTCCAGGATGAAGCGGATGAGTTGTAAAATTGCATCTGGAAATTGGCAGTTGTCGGCGTTGAGTACTGAGGTAGTTGCAGCGATGCCATCGTCGTGGGGGATGCTGGTGTAGAGTGCCGAGACATCCATTGTGACAAGGAGTGCTCCTGGTTCAACTGCTCCCTGTGTGCTGAGTTTCTGTAGGACATCCGTGGTGCCGCGACAAAAGCTGGGGTTCTTTGTACAATGGGTTTCAGGATGCCCTCGACATAGCCGGAGAGGTTCTTGCACAGGGTCCCATTGCCCGATACAATGGGACGGCCGGGTGTGTTTGCCTTGTGTATCTTCGGGAGGCAGTAGAGATCTCCAATGCGGGGAGTACATGGCATGAGAGCACGGAGATCTGTCAGGATACAGCATTTCATCATTAAAAAGGCCCGGGAACAAAATTACTGAAATATAGATGCCTCAGATATATAATTCCCGAGAAATTGATTTAATTAGCGAACAAATTCTCCCATTGTTCTTGGAGATTTTGCCTTTGCCGCATCTCCCAGTTGCCCAGGAACTCAGGTGAGATTTTAATTCATTCAAAATCAATCCAATCACCCCTTAAAATTGGCCTAGCTGCTTAGGGGCACCCTTTACTTGCTGTTGGTGAAGGATTTCCAACATAGCAGATACATACATTATTATAATATATATTTTGCAGTTTCATGTTTATCTGCATGTATTTTTTCTTATACACAAAAAGTTATAATTTAAATAATAAGTGCTTAATTGTAAGTTTTTAAGAAAAAGCACATCTCAACCATGTCAAGGACAGGCAGTAGAAAACAGGTCTGCAAATAGAAAAGTAATAATAATAGCAGTACAACAGAATGAATAACCAAACTCAGATTTAAAAGGAGAGCGATCAGTCAGTCATCTGTAGAACTGTAGCAGAAAATGCTGGGAAATCTCAGCATGTCTTTGCAGATGATACAAAGCTGGGTGTGAGGATGGGCTGTGAGGAGGATGCAGAGATGCTTCAACATGATTTGGACAGGCTGAGTAACGGGGCATATGCTTGGCAGATGCAGTATAATGTGGATAAATGTGAGGTTATCCACTTCAATAGCGAAAATAGGAAGGTAGATGATTGTTTGAATATGTATAAATTGAGAGAGATAGATACTCAGTGGACCTTGGTGTACTTCTGCATCAGTCGCTGAAAGTAAGCATGCAGGTAAATCTGGCAGTAAAGAAGGCAAATGATTCTTCGAGAGTTATCCAGACTTGAAACGTTGGCTCTATTCTCGCTCCACAGGTACTTCAGGCCTACTGAGATTTTCCAGCATTTTCAGTTTTTGTTTCAGATTCCAGCATACATAGTAATTTGCTTTTATCTGTAGATCTATGATAATTCCACAATAACAATAATTTAACCTCAAGCCAGTACAAGTTAGTTGAATGTGTACAAGAGACAGGAAAGGAAGGGTGAAGTGACCAGGAGGGTGACTGGTGAAGGGTAGGGACAGGTGCAGGTGTGATCAAGATAAGGGTAGTAAGCCCAACTGTTAACTAAACTAACTTAACTAACTAAACAAATCTTAACTAGCTCCCAGAACCAGAAACATGATCAAGAATTAAGCAAAAGAATGGGAAGAACATGAATATATTCTAACTTAAATGAGGGAGAAAAATAAATCAAACATGTTTGTACACATATAGTTTTATTCACAATTATATGGCCCTTCAGAAAGACACTGAATCCCTTACTGAGATATGGTTTCATGTCACAAAGCTCCCGTTTAGTACCAAGTAACTATTATTCACCTGGGGATCATGATAATGGGCATCGGGCAGGGTAATCTGGCTAGGGTCCACACATAAGCAGGTGTTATCATTTAGCAGATGATTTTTATTTTCTTAACTTAATGGTGCTTTAGTCAATAAAACCCCTTGATTGCTATCTCAGCTAAGATTTAATAGGTTGGCATGGGCCTGTAACAAAGTTTAAGAGTGTACAACTCCTCATCTAAATGCATTTTAAATAAAGGATATAAAAGCCAACGGATGCAGTATAATGTGGATAAATGTGAGGTTATCAACTTCAATAGCGAAAATAGGAAGGTAGATTATTGTTTGAACATGTATAAATTGAGAGAGATGGATACTCAGTGGACCTTGGTATACCTCTGCATCAGTCGCTGAAAATAACACCAGACAATGCTGCATTGAAACTACCTTCTTGAGACAGTGTTTTTAAGTTTAAGTTTATTTATTAGTGTCACAAGTAGGCTTACATTAACACTGCAATGATGTTACTGTGAAAATCCCCTCGTCGCCACAGTCCGGTGGCTGGTTGAGCACACTGAGGGAGAATTTAGCATGGCCAATGCACCTAACCAGCACGTCTTTCGGACTGTGGGAGGAAACCGGAGCACGCGGAGGAAACCCAGACAGACATGGGGAGAACACGCAAACTCCGCACGCACAGTGAGCCAAGCCAGGAATCGAACCCGAGTCCCTGGCCCTGACGCAGCAGCAGTGCTGACCACTAGAATGGTCTAGTTTGGACCAGGGAGCGGCACGGGCTTGGAGGGCCGAAGGGCCTGTTCCTGTGCTGTATTGTTCTTTGTTCTTTGTTTGTTCTTTGTACTGTGCCACCGTGCAGTGATAGGCACATCCGGGTTTCTATGCAAGCCCCGTGGGGTTAATATTTACACTGAGGTTGAGCGTTTGAAAACGTGAAATATGTTGGTCTGCAGCCTTAGACATAAAATTGCCAAAAAGTCCAGGAATCCAAAAATCCCAAAGTATATGGTGTCCTTCAATACGTTTAGCAAAGTGCTTTTAGCAGAAACTTTTAAAAATAAATGTTTATATAATTACTATCAGTGTAATTCAATCACTTCAGTGACAGGTTATATTAGGGCTTTATCTCCTGTCCCTGTGACAGGATTGTTCTCAGGTTACTCAGTCACAAAGTTAAATGCTAAATATGTGTAATTACTGTGAAGGCAGAGATCTGTCAGGATACAGCATTCCATCATTAAAAAGGCCCGGGAACAAAATTACTGAAATATACATGCCTCAAATATATAATTCCCGAGAAATTGATTGAATTAGCAAACAAATTCTCCCATTGTTCTTGGAGATTTTGCCTTTGCCGCATCTCCCAGTTGCCCAAAAACTCAGGTGAGATTTTAATTCATTCAAAATCAATCCAATCACCCCTTAAAATTGGCCCAGCTGCTTAGGGGCACCCTTTACTTGCTGCTGGTGAAGGATTTCCAACATAGCAGATACATACATTATTATAATATATACTTTGCAGTTTCATGTCTATCTGCATGTATTTTTTCTTATATACAAAAAGTTATAATTTAAATTATAAGTGCATAATTGTAAGTTTTTTTAAAAAAAAGAAAATCTCAACCATGTCATGGACAGGCAGTAGAAAACAGGTCTGCAAATAGAAAAGTAAAATAACAGAAGCAGTACAACAGAATGAATAACCAAACTCAGATTTAAAAAGGAGAGCGATCAGTCAGTCATCTGTAGAACTGTAGCAGAAAATGCTGGGAAATCTCAGCATGTCTTTGCAGATGATACAAAGCTGGGTGGGAGGATTGGCTGTGAGGAGGATGCAGAGATGCTTCAGCATGATTTGGACAGGTTGAGTAACTGGGCATTTGCTTGGCAGATGCAGTATAATGTGGATAAATGTGAGGTTATCGACTTCAATAGCGAAAATAGGAAGGTAGATTGTTGTTTTAATATGTATAAATTGAGAGAGATGGATAATCAGTGGCCTTGGACCTTGTCATCATGCCAGTTGTATCACCCAGTTATTCCACTGTTCAATTCTCTCCTTGGTATAGGTTACTTTATATAACTGTTATACAATTACTTGATGAGATACTTCTAAAGAGAATTCTCATTAATAGTATTATGTTGTTTTGAGGCAAACCAACCTCTCGTCCACTTCCTGCTGCCTCGGAAAAGCAGCCAGCATAATCAAGTACCCCACGCAACCCGGATATACTCCCTTCCACCTTCTTCCATCGGGAAAAAGATACAAAGTCTGAGGTCACATACCAACCAACTCAAGAACAGCTTCTTCTCTGCTACTATCGGACTTTTGAATGGACCTACCTTATATTAAGCTGATCTTTCTCTGCATCCCATCTGTAACTGCAACACTCTTTTCTGCACCTTCATCTTTCCTTCTCCCCTATGTACTCTATGAACGGTATGTTTTTGTCCATATTGCGTACAAGGAACTTTTCACTGTATCCCAACACATGTGACAATAATAAATCAAATCAAAACTCTCAAACAATATCATATGGGAGCTCCCTTGATAGCTCAAAGTCTTCGTCTAGTGAGCAGCTGAGACCAAAAGATGAGGATGACTTCAGGTTTAATTCTCTCACTGGCCTAGCTGATCTGGGCTCAGTGATAATAAGTACCACTTGTTCTAGATGCAAGAGGGCACAGGGGCACCAAATCCTAGGAACAATCCAGCCCCTTAGTACTCTAATGGTTGCCTGGCTTCTTAGCCAAGCATACATAGTGAGACTGTCAATTTCATGATGTTGGTTTACACAACGTTAAGTAGTTTCTAGGATTTGTGGTTCTTGTTTGATACTTTAAAGGGTCCAGATGATTGAAAATTTCATTCGCTTGCAGTGAATTTACTTCTTTCCAACACAGGAGAAAGTTATGAATGAATTACTTTTTAAAAGCCTTTTTATACATCCCATTCTCACTATCAGGTTCATTGGTTCCAGACAGTGTATAGTGAGTTAATTGACAGGGAAGCACTATAGCTTGGCAGGAGGTGTACGAGGGGCCATTGGGTCTGGATAGAAGGGCAGAGCTTGGCATAGGAGGCATGACGGACCATGCAGGTTGGATGGAAGGACAGATCTTGGCATGGTAGGCATCAGGGGTCCTTTTGAACTTAGCCTTTAAAAGTCCCCTGATGCAGACTATAGTTCACAATTCCTCTGAGGGGCTGTGAACCATAGCTCTTTAAAAACTTGCCCGACTCCTTGAAAATTGCAGTAGAGTAGAATAAGCCAATCTCTGCAATGGAGCCAGTCAGTCGGGAGTGCTGGAGGCAGGCTTTTGACAGGAACCAGCCTGCACTCATCAAAGCGGGTCCAGATAAAAGCTGGAATAAGGACACTTTGCCTGAATGCACGAAGCATTTGGAACAAGGTAAATGAGTTGATGGTGCAAATCAGCACAAGTGGGTACGATCTAGTGGCCATTACAGAAACGTGGCTGAAAGGTGACCAGGACTGGGAGATGAATATCCAGGGGTATCAGGCGTTTAGGAAGAATAGACAGGAAGGAAAAGGTGGTGGGGTCGCGCTATTAATAAGAGATAATATCAGGGTAGTACTGAGGGATGACATAGGCTCTGAGGAACAAAACGTGGAATCATTATGGGTAGAGATGAGGAATAGTAGAGGGAGAAAGACACTAGTAGGTGTGGTATATAGGCCCCCAAATAATAATGTTGAGGTAGGGAGGGCTATAAACAAGCAGATAAGGGATGCGTGTAAAAACGGAACGGCAATAATCATGGGGGACTTCAACATGCACATTGACTGGCAGACTCAAGTCGGTAAGGGTGGAATGGAGGAAGAGTTCTTAGAATGCTGTCGGGATAGTTTCCTTGAACAGCATGTTACGGAACCGACGAGGGAACGAGCTATTTTGGATCTGGTATTGTGTAACGAGGTAGGTAGAATTAAGGATCTTATTGTGAAGGACCCTCTTGGGTCTAGTGACCACAATATGGTCGAATTTCTGATTCAGATGGAAGAGGAGAAAGTTTGGTCCCAAACCAGTGTCCTCTGTTTGAACAGAGGGAAATATGATAGGATGAGGGATGAATTGGCTAAGGTAGACTGGGAGAGCAGGCTGGCAGGTAGGATAGCTGAGGAACAGTGGAGGATTTTTAAGGAGATCCTTTTCAGTCCTCAGCAAAAATATATTCCAGCAAAAAACAAGGATTGTAAGAAAAGGGAGAACCAGCTGTGGATAACGAAGGAAATAAAGGAGAGTATTAAAATAAAAACAGCTGCGTACAGAGTGGCCAAAAATAGTGGAGAAACAAGTGATTGGGAAAAATTTAAGAAACAACAAAGAGAGACTAAGAAAGCGATAAAGAAAGGAAGGATAGACTATGAAGCTAGGCTAGCAATTAATATAAAAAATGATAGTAAAAGTTTTTATAAATATATAAAAAGGAATAGAGTGGCTAGAGTGAATGTTGGACCCTTGGAGGACGAGAGGGGGGAGTTAATAGTGGGAAATGAGGATATGGCTGAGTCTTTAAATAAGTTTTTTGTGTCGGTCTTCACGGTGGAGGACACAAATAGTTTGCCAAATATTAACGATAGAGGGTTGGCAGCAGGAGAAATACTTAATACAATTAATGTTACCAGAGAGGCAGTGCTGGGTAGACTAATGGGACTGAAGGTGGACAAGTCCCCGGGTCCGGATGGAATGCATCCCAGGGTATTGAAAGAAATGTCAGAGGTAATAGTGGATGCGTTAGTGATTATTTATCAAAACTCGTTGCATTCTGGGGTAGTGCCGGTTGATTGGAAAACAGCTAATGTTACGCCGCTGTTTAAAAAAGGAAGGAGACAAAAGGCGGGTAACTATAGGCCGGTCAGCTTAACGTCTGTAGTAGGGAAAATGCTGGAATCCATTATTAAAGAGGAGATAGCAGGGCATCTGGATAGAAATGGTTCGATCAATCAGACGCAGCATGGATTCATGAGGGGAAAGTCGTGCTTGACGAACATGTTGGATTTTTATGAAGATGTGACTAGGGCGGTTGATGGAGGAGAACCGGTGGATGCGGTGTTTTTGGATTTCCAAAAGGCGTTTGATAAGGTGCCCCATAAAAGGCTGCTGAAGAAGATTAGGGCACACGGAGTTGGGGGTAGTGTGTTAAAGTGGATTGGGGACTGGCTATCCGACAGGAAGCAAAGAGTCGGAATAAATGAGTGTTTTTCCGGTTGGAGGAAGGTAACTAGTGGCGTGCCGCAGGGATCGGTACTCGGGCCGCAACTATTTACCATTTATATAGATGATCTGGAGGAGGGGACGGAATGTAGGGTAACGAAGTTTGCAGACGACACAAAGATGAGTGGAAAAGTGAATCGTGTGGAGGACGGAGAAGATCTGCAGAGAGATTTGGACAGGCTGAGTGAGTGGGCGAGGATATGGCAAATGGAGTATAACGTTGATAAATGCGAGGTTATACACTTTGGAGGAAATAATAACAAATGGGATTACTATCTCAATGGAAACAAATTAAAACATGCTACCGTGCAAAGGGACCTGGGGGTCCTTGTGCATGAGACGCAAAAGCCCAGTCTGCAGGTACAACAGGTGATCAAGAAGGCAAATGGGATGTTGGCCTATATCGCGAGGGGGATAGAATATAAAAGCAGGGATGTCTTGATGCACCTGTACAGGGCATTGGTGAGGCCGCAGCTGGAATACTGTGTGCAGTATTGGTCCCCTTATATGAGGAAGGATATATTGGCATTGGAGGGAGTGCAGAGAAGGTTCACCAGGTTGATACCGGAGATGAGGGGTTTGGATTATGAGGAGAGGCTGAGGAGATTGGGTTTGTACTCGTTGGAGTTTAGAAGGATGAGGGGGGATCTTATGGAGACTTATAAGATAATGCGGGGGCTGGATAGGGTGGAGGCGGAGAGATTCTTTCCACTTAGTAAGGAAGTTAAAACTAGAGGACACAGCCTCAAAATAAAGGGGGGTCGGTTTAAGACAGAGTTGAGGAGGAACTTCTTCTTCCAGAGGGTGGTGAATCTCTGGAATTCTCTGCCCACTGAGGTGGTGGAGGCTACCTCGCTGAATATGTTTAAAGCGCGGATGGATGGATTCCTGATCGGTAAGGGAATTAAGGGTTATGGGGATCAGGCGGGTAAGTGGTACTGATCCACGTCAGATCAGCCATGATCTTATTGAATGGCGGGGCAGGCTCGAGGGGCTAGATGGCCTACTCCTGCTCCTATTTCTTATGTTCTTATGTTCTTAAAGATGGAATGTGTTTGAGAAACCCGGAATCGAGATCCATCCATCAGTTTTAAATGGCTCCCGAGTCATCGTGACTTGGTGAAAATCCACGCAGCTTATTTGAAAATGGTCTGGAGATGGAAGGATACCAAGAAGCTGGCTTGCTGCTTTCCGATGATGATTTTTCTGCCTGGTTGTCTCTGATCTCAGTTCCGTGGCCATTGGAAAATCCAACCCCTTCTATAGGTTTGATTATTTAGGAAGCAATATTTTTTTTAAAACAAAATATAGTTAAATCTAGCTGTTTTCAAAATGTAAAAATCCCAACATCACTGAAAAGAGAGAGATTATCAAAGCTTTTCATCTTGCACTCATCAGGACAAACAAGAATGTCAAATTTCAAATTATCACAATTTATACTATAGGAGACAAGGATGCTGATTGATTCAAAAATATTGATGTTATATGCAAATATTTTAAAATGGGGTTGTAAGGTGACACAGTGGCTAGCATTGCTGCTTCACAATGCCAGGGACCCGGGCTCGATTCCTGGCTTGGGTCAGTATCTGTGCTGATTCTGCATGTTCTCCCCATGTGTGCATGGGTTTCCTCCGGGTGCTCTGATTTTCTCCCACAGTCCGAAAGATGCGCTGGTTAGGTGCATTGGCCATGCTAAATTCACCCACAGGCGCCGGAGTGTGGCGACTAGGGGATTCTCACAGTAACTTCATTGCAGTGTTAATGTAAGCCTACTTGTGACACTAATAAATAAGCTTAAACTTAATTAAAAAGACATTGATGCATTACGCATGAACCCATATTCAAATTCTACCCGTTTATGATATTGATGTCGACAGCATTGAGGACATCCCTGATTAGGGTTGGTGCTGCACTTGATAAAGCAATGAAGACTACCTGGTACAGTTAGGGAGCTGTATACTACCTGACCCACTCACAATTCTGAGTTTGGTTTCAGGCTGAATGCACTGAGGTTTGCGTCAGTGATCCACAGACAGCCAAAGAATGACACGATCAGCACATGTTGTTGCTTGAAATCCAATGACAATACACAAGCAGTTCTTTCAATATTTAGCCACTTAAGATTCCACTAAAACTTGCGTTGAGCTTGAACTTGCATCGCAGACACAGCAAATTGTTAAAATCACCCCCAATGCTGGGTAAGATGCATTTTTCTTAATGCCCGGAATGCACTAAGAGCTACAAGTTGTATTTATATTTATTATCAACTAAACACTCCACAGTCCAGCTGCACAAGTAGTGTATTACAAAGGAGATTACAGACAAAAAAAAACAATCTATGTGAAGTGACGATTAGAGAATTGAAAATCGGGAAATGGAAAAAGAAAAGAGAATGAATCGAACAAAACGAGTCATAACCAGTCAGCCGAGCAACATCCAAACTAAAAGCACTTCAGGGTTTTCGGTCGACAATTTTGGTTGCAAACTGGTTTAAGTCTGACAGCTGGAGAGGTGTGAAATCCTGACATACCAGCTGTGATTAGACATTATATCAGCCCGATTACTCTCTCAGGGCAGTAATAGCTTCTGGACAGATGATGATGGCAAGCTAAAAGTGCCATTATTCATTTGTCCAACTTCTCAACATTACTCACTGGCCAGCGCATGTATGTCTAAAACAGCATCAGATGGACGAGACCTTGGCAACCTCAGCCATTCGAGATAAAAGCATCGGAAAGCAGATATCTGAAGAGGCCTCTAAACGATCTTTACTGGAGGATGCGGAGCAGTACTTAACTCCTGGCTTTCAAAGTCTTCCTTGCAAATTATTCAAAGGACCTAACCTCGGTGAAGCAGTTACTCACTCATTCTGAAGGGCTGCCGTAAAATAATGTGAGTTAGAATGGTGAGCCCCCGCCAGGATTATTTTCAATGCAACCTCAATGCTATTACTGCCCAGAAAAGGATGGAAATGAGACAAGCAATTTAAAACAGAATGATATTGTGTGTTTTTCAACTCAATGTTTTAATTTTCTTAAGTGTGCCTAGTACTCTAATATATTTTAAGAAGGTGCCTTGTTGCCAATATATTGCTGTACAATCCACCTCACCAATATACAATGCATGAATATATTTCTCTGAAGGATCAGTGCCAGGCCTGAAGGTGAAGTTAAAATAGATCCGAAATGAGCCAAGCATTTTAGATGTATAGAAAGAAAACAATCCAAATGTTGGGGCCATTTCAAGCTCTTCAGATTCCTATACATCTTTCCCTTTTTTGTTTTAAATGACATAGCACTGATTTAGGAAAGAAGATTTGTCAGACTGATTCCTTCTGTGGCACTGCATAATCACATTTGGCAACCTCTCCTCAAAAGTTCTGGATGTGATGATGGTGGTAAACAGTTGGAACAGAGTGACTATTTCCTTTGCAGTGTGCAATTTTTCATTTAAAAAAAAAATACAGTATCCAGTTTCCCCTGGGGTGCTTGATAGTTTGATGAGAAAGCATTCGTAACATATTTCTAAGGAGAGATTTGCATCCAGCATCCCATGAGGCGAATAAATCCACATTTTCTGGCAATGTAGAAAGAGATCCATTGGACTTCCTTTGTTTCCTGTTGAGATTTGATTTGATTTATTGTTGTCACATGTATTGGGATACAGGGGAAAATATTGTTTCTTGCGCACTATACAAACTAAGCATACCGTTCATAGAGTACATCGGGGAGAAGGATAGGAGAGAGTGCAAAATGTAGTGTTACAGTCACAGCTAGGGTGCAGAGAAAAATCAGCTCTAAAGTCTGATGGCAGCAGGGAAGAAACTGTTCTTGAATCGGTGGGTACGTGATCTCAGACTTTTGTATCCTTTTTCCCGACGGAAGAAAGTGGAAGACAGTGGTCGGAATTTTACCGCCCCGGAATCGGGGCAGGCGCAGCTTGCACAATGGAATTATCCATTGGCCTCAGGCGAGATTTTACAAGCTTCGCCCGAGCGAGGTCGTAAATTACCGGCAGGTATGTCCGGGGTGCGTGGGGTCCTTGATTATGCTGACTGCTTTGCTGAGGCAGCGGGAAGTATAGACAGTGTCAATGGATGGGAGGCTGGTTTGTGTGATGGACTGGGCTACATTCACAACCCTTTGTAGTTTCTTGCAGTCTTGAGCAAAGCAGCAACCATACCAAGCTGTGATATAACCAGAAAGAATGCTTTCTATGGTGCATCCGTAAAAGTTTGGGAGCGTCGTAGCCCACATGCTAAATTTCCTTAGCCTCCTGAGAACGTAGAACTGTTGGTGGGCTTTCTTAACTATAGCATCGGCATGGAGGGACCAGGACAGGTTGTTGGTGATCTTCTCCCCACTCGGAAATATTCTCCCCATTCATGAACAAAAGAATTTTACATGAATGTGGTGAAGTGAAAATAGTGGTCTAGAAATTCAACTGCTCTGTGCTCAATTTTCAAGCACTAAGTGACTTCCTAAACCATCAATATGGTAGACAGGAAGCATGCACTCATTTCAAATCACAAATGCACCATAGTGATGTAGGCAATAAATTGGCTTTATGGGCCCACACCTGAAACAAAAGTCAGGCATATTCAATTAAGAGACCTTTTATCTGTTAGAGGCCCCCTCGACAATATTAGGATGCCTTGAGTATGCAATTGGTGATGCTGGAGCAATTAACTACATTCAGGAAAACTAGATCAGCACCTGGAGTGGCATGGTGGCACAGTGTTAGCACTGCTGCCTCACAGCGCCAGGGACCTGGGTTCGATTCCAGCCTTGGGTGACTATCTGTGTGCAGTTTGCACACTCTTCCCGTGTCTGTGTGGTTTTCCTCTGGATGCTCTGGTTTCCTCCAAAGATGTGCAGGTTTGGTGGATTGGCCATGCTAAATTGTCCCTTAGTGTCCCAAGATGTGTAGGTTAGGTAGATTAGTCATAATAAATGCATGGGATTATGGGAATGGGGTTGGCCTGGATAAGGTGCTCTGTTGGAAAGTCGGTGCAGACTCCATAGGCTAAATGGCCTCCTTTTGCACTGTAGGGATTCTATGTAGCCAAGAGGCAGCCCTACTGCTATAGGCTGTACCCAAGAAGTTCAATTAACTTAAGGAACAAAAGAGGTGCAGTCCTGATCTCACATTAAAATGACATGGGCTGCTGTCATCCACCACGCTCCCCCAGCCCCCATACTTTACATCAGCCCCCCGAATGCCTCTATCCTGGTTTCCATCATTCTCAATCGGTGCCAAATACTTTTCCAGATCCTTGAACACCACTAAGCCCCTTTACGGCCATTGCTATCATGCCTACAGCTTACCCTTCTCCCTCGCACCCCACCCCCTCCAACATCTGACCCTGTCCTTGCCCACTTTGAGGACATCCCCTGGAGAGTTGCAAGCATTGAGCTGATCTGAACTTTGATCCCTCTTCTCCAATGAGCTACCTGGGAGCAGCCTTTAGAAGTCCGCAGCTCAGTGACGATGAGGCCTGGGGTCCAATATTACACATACATCAGGCTTATCCATTCAGGTAGAGGGACTGTATCCTATTTGGAGGCACAGTCTCTCGGCAACAATATCATTTCCATTCACAACATAAAGAAATCAGGCAATTGGCTAAAAATACGCTAGGGTCCATCAGGGGGCAAAGATGTCATGATGCTGGGTTTAGTTGATACAGTTAGCACACAGACATTGAGCTGCTTGCTCATCTCCCATGATTGTGGCATGCAGCAGGTGACCCAGGCCTTTGCGAGCCTAGCACTATTTAAAGCTAGCCTCCACTTTTTAAAGCCAATCTGTATCTCTTAAAGCCAAGGCGCACTTCTGTGGAGGAAACTGCTGGAAACAACTGAGAAAGACTTTCTGAGATGGAAGAAAGTGGAGCAATGAAGATACAGACCACATAGAGAGAGGGCTCCCAACTTCACAGAAGTACCGCTGGAGGCTTTAGTGTAAGAGGTGACATGGAGAAGAGAAGTCATTTTTTTTTTTGCAAGGGTTCTGGAGGCCCTTCAGGCATATAGTGGAAAAAGAGCAGGAGTAGATAATCTTGGAGGACAGTGATAGGAGTCAGGTCCCAAAGGACCCGGATACAGTGTCAGAAAAAGTTTAATAATCTTCCATGAATGGTCAAGTTCAGTGACTGCACCTTCAAATACTATATCCTACCAACTGGACCTCTGATTTCACACATTGCCAATGCAGCATACACCCATGAGCAACACACCAGCAATCTCCAGCAGCCAGGACTCATGTCGAATATTAATTCGCTCTACCTCACTCTCACAGATTTCCTCCTGCTGCAAGGCTCGCATCCACATCTTATTGCTTTACCACAGACTACCAATGATGACAGGCACAGCACCCAAACATGTTCGGTCACACTCACTGCTATTCTTCCCTCTTTCTTGCAGGACAAGGTGACTCATAACAGGGCAAGGGAACTGGTGGGCAATAGGCACAGATGCATCAGTTAAGTCTCTTGGGGGAGATAGTGACTGATATTTTTAGCATGGACCGTGACAAAGTGTCGTTGAAATAATCTAGGTGTGATATGATGTGTTCCTTTGCCTTTTGCACCTTCTCAAATCTTACTTCACCCTCTTCCCACAATATGTTATAATGTACAAGCTGCAGATGGTGTAATCATGCACCTCTTGGATTCCAGTAACCTCTCTTTCCCTCACCTCAACTTTCTCTTTCTGCATTTACTCTTTCGGATACCCCTGAACTGCCAACGACCAACCAGTGGTGGTGCCCGAGGAAGCAAAATTGACCTCTGCGGAAGAGGCACCATCACTAAATATGCCACCAACTCAGTAGCTGGCACCATGTGAACCTTTAAGGGTAGAGAGAGACAGGATCTCCACATAGTGAAACACTAGATCTGACCGTGCTGCCACAAGGCTGATGGAAAAGGGTTGCGAATGTACCAGGTCCCCAGAGGGCAAGGTTGTACATGGGTTCTACTGTCGAGGACTCAGATGAGAATTTCAATGGGGCGGTGCCGAGGTTACCGGGCACATAAACCAAAATGTTTGGTGCATTGGCATGCCTGTCATAGAGCCTATTCTCATTGTTAAGGAACATAGAACCATAGAATCCCTATAGTGCAAAAGGAGATCATTCAGCACATCGACCCTGCACCGACAACAATCCCACCCAGGCCCTATCCCCGTTAATCCATGTATTTACCCTGTTAATGCCCCAACACTAAGGGGAAATTTTTCATGGCCAATCCGCCCAACTCGCACATTTTTGGGGCGGGACCTTTCCATAGTCCACCCCTCGCCAGCTCTAATTCCCATGGTGAGTGGAGCGGTAAAATTCTGGCCACAGAGTGGTCTAGCTCAACTTGGCCACAAGTGCTCGTGCATAACTTGGAGCCCATTCTTTCTAATGCGGAAGGTTAACGCCATGACAGTGTTGCAGCTAATCGTGGCTTTACTCTCAGATTCCATTCCAGCACAAGCAGAAACCACCCAATGGTCATGAACTTTATGTTTGTCGCCATGGAAGCCCAGCTTAGTGCCATGCACACTCAGACTGCTGCCAACATGGATGTGGATACCAATGCTCAAAATGGCTTATAGGATCTCCCAGCAGTCCAGCAGGTTGTCAGGATTGTTGGGGATTCGCCACAGGAGAGTAGCAGTGGCTCTATGGTGCACACATTTGCCTTCCTCTCTCTTTCCTTTCTGCTCCCACCAGTTTGAATCTCTCCACCTCCTGTTCCTAAATGGACAGGGCTCCTGAAGGCGAACTCGAGGAAAATCTTGCGAATGATGAGACTTGGTCACCATTGGGATCTCAACCCACGTATTGCTTCCAACATTGGGGTCCCAAAGTCTGCTGGAAAGTTCAGTCCAAAGCGAATAACAATGTACGTGGGATCTATAAATATGTTACACACTGAATGAGATTGCGTTACACACTGAGCACATTCTACGTTATGTTTAATTCCTTAGAATGAATACAGACTAATCGTTTTTTCACAGAATCACAATAGTGCTGAATCGAGCCTGCACTGACAACAGTCCCACACAGGCCCAATCCCTGTAATCCCACGTATTTACCCTGATAGTCCCCCTGACACTAAGGGACATTTTAACATGGCCAGTCCACCTAATCCGCACATCTTTGGAGTGTGGGAGGAAACCAGAGCACCCAGAGGAAACCCACGCAGACATGGGGAGAACGTGCAAACTACACACACAGCCACCCAAGGCCGGAATCGAACCCAGGTCCCTGGCACTGTGAGGCAGCAGTGCTAACCACTGTGCCACCATGCCGCATGTCAGTGGCCAAAACAGTTCAAATGACAATGTAATGTACTGAGTTTTCAATGTGACTTTGCATTAGATGACAGGAAAAGAGAGTATACAGAATTATGTTGACAGGCAAGAGACGTTAACTACAAAATTGGTTGTCATGAGTTTTTAAGTGAAAGAAAATAAGGTGTAGTTGTTCACAATTTTAGTTGTGTTATACTGAATGGATTCTGAAGCCATTTTGAATGGTTGCGTTTTCCTAAAACGAACCCCGTGGATTAATAACAGCTTGGCAATATCTAGCGATGCAGCAGATGTTGAATGAAATGCCACTGTCGCACCATATTGGACAAACACTGGGATGTTAAACACAATTCCAGCCCACAGCAGGAGCACACAGCTCAAACACCAAACGCTTTCTCTGCCACCGTCACATTTTGAGGCACCACCGTAATGATTCCATACCGATCATTTCTGGGAGTGGTGAATCATATCCCATCATTTCTACAGCTGCAAGTTCACTTGTCACTGATGAGTGGCAGTAGCTCAAATTAAGGAGTGGAATGTAGTTAAAAAAAACAGCAAGCTGCAACTCTGCGTGATGGATTACAGTGTCAGCTTGGCTTCAGCTTTAGTCTGAACTGAAGTTCAACTTAACATTACTGAAGCACTTAATTGGGCTTATTCCATGTTTTTCATCATTTTTGCTCATTTTCATTGCTTGTATTGACATTTTTCTGGTATTAACTGATTTTACTCTTCTCTTTAATTCTTTACACTGTTGAAATAAACTATAAAAATCAGAGCAAATGTTTTAAACTGTACTCACCTCACTCAACTGGCTGTGTGCAGTCCAAATTGCTCATATCATAAAACGGTCCATGCCCATATGCAGTGAGACCTGATAAACATTCAAGCTTGGGCTGATAAGTGGGGATGTAATATTAGTCAAAGAAATGCCAGACAATGACCACCTCCCCTTGGTATTCAGGAAATTGCCATCTCTGAATTCTCCACCATCAATATCGGATTGGGCACCATTAACCAGAAACTGAACTGGTAAAATCACCATAGTCCCAGATGACCATAGGCTGCTTTCCTCTTTGAGGGGGAGAGCTGACTGGTGTGATTTAACCTGAGGATCATCACACTTCGGGCAAGGGGCAAGGCTGAGAAGGCGCGGCCCTCGTGAATAACCTCAACCGGTACGGGAATTGAACCCATGCTGTTGGACTCGCTCTGCATCACCAACCAACTGTCCAGCTAACTGAGCTAAACCGACCAGTTATATAAATACTGAAACTACAAGAGCAGGTCAGGGATTGGGCATTTGATGGCGAGTAACTTAGCTCCTGACTCCCCAAATTCTGTCCACCATTTACAAATGCACAAGTCAGGAATGTGATGGAGTAATCTACACTTGTCTACACGCAGCCCTAACAGCACTCAAGAAGTTGGACGCTGTTCAGGACAAAGCAGCCTGCTTGATTGGTACCTCACTCATCACCTTAAGCATTCACTCCCTCCATCACTGGTACAGTGTGGGAGCAGTGTGTGCCATCTCCAAGATGCACTGCAGCAACTTGCTGAGACCTCTTCAACAGCAACTCCCTGACCTGCAAACTTTACCACCTAGAAGACCAAAGGCAGCAGTCACATGAAAGCACCACCACCTAAAAGTTCCCTTGTAAGTCTTTGAAATATATCACAGTTCCTTACTCGTTGCTGGGTCTAAATCCTGGAACCCCCTATCGAACGGTACTCGTTGAATACCTACACCGCAATCATTGCTGCAGTTCAAAAAGGTGACTCATTTCCTTCTTAAGGGCAATGAGGATTGGATAATAAATGCTGGCCTTTGCAGCCCATGTCTCATGAATAAATGAAAACAAAACACCCATCAGTCTGCAGCTATTGAGGGTGTTGTAATCAGAAATAATTAATGATATTGCACTGTAATTTTTTTTTCCATTACTTTGGAGTGAGCTCAGAAAGTCACCAAAAAAGAATACTCTATAAAGTGGAAGAATTAATTTTAGACGCAATTAGCTGCCAACAAGTAAACAACAATTTATAAAGTTTTCAGAGGAGGGGTGGGATTTGGTTATTGACTTCAGTTGAAGACCAGCAAATCAGATCCTTCGGGTGCACCAACAGGAATACAATTCAGGAGGAGCAAGTGTCACCAATTTATAAGGTTGCAATGTAATGGCTGTCTCCTATAGAAAGACAATGGATGAGATATTCCCCACACTTCACTGCTTAGGAGCAGGAGGAGCCCATTTGGCCTTTCAAGACTTCTCCGCCATTCATTCTTCCCACCTTCCCCCCATATCCTTTAATTCCCTTTGCCTCAAGATCTATATCGGCCTTAACTACTTTCTGTGGTAGCGAGTAACATAGGCTCACCACTCTCTGGGTGAAGAAACTTCTCTGTCATGTTTATTCTTGGCTATGTAAGATTGAGGCAGAGGTGTATTGTTCACGGAGAAATGTATTCACGCATGGAGAAGCCTCGTATGTCATGCTATTCCATGTGTTCTGCTTCTCGGCAGGGCCTTCACGCTATGAGCCCATATTCAGAGCCCATGTGCGTAGTTGTTGGCCAACTGTGTTTTCGACTTTCAGAGTGTACATATGCTAAGCTCACCAATAAGTGGGGGCACCTTGCCACCTCAAAGTGATGAAGTTTGATGCCACCTTATTGTCCTGGCACTCAAATGTTAACCCTCAGTGTCTCTCACCCAGCAGTTGTGTGTCTTGTGGGGACAAGAGTCTCATATAAACTAGGGATACAGCATTGTGCGTTCCTCACCTGAGCATCCACCAAGGTCACTGATGCTAATTCCAAATGGTGATTTCTGGCAGGGAATAGAGACTTTGAGCATGCTCTGGAAAGGTACATGGTTGTTTTAGACAATGTGGAGGGAGCACTGGGATAGGAGTGTGAATGTGTTCTCCATCATGGGACAACATGAGTACCGGCATTGTCCTTCCTCTCAATTCAATGGTGAGAGTGAATAGTTACACCTCAGGCTAATGTTCTGATGCTTTGAAGGATGATGAAACCTTGGCAGAATGTTTCCTCACTGGGAAGAGGTGCCAACTGGAGGATGGGGTGTCCCAATCTTACCTCTGTCGCTTCAATGTGAAATTGTGCTTTTTTGAAAGTTGACTGAGATCTCGGTGTGCAAAGTGCATTCTGTGATCAAGCACTGATACAGCAAGATGAGAAAACTGCAGCCTCAAATCCTGCTCTTCGCTGTGTCACTCTGGACAGAGAGTGGGGCATGCGATGAGCTGAGTCGGAGCAGGTTGCATTGCCCTTGGAAAGTTGGGGGGCTGACCTTTACAAGAGATTGACTATTACCCGAGTACATGCATTGGTTCGTTGGCCATTCCAAAAATAAGGTGGAAAAGACTTTAAAGTTAAATAATCAATTCAATGTAATTCACATGAAGATACTGGTTACACTAGTACAGGAACGCACAACTGTCTAGTTGTTTCTCTCTCTCTCTCTTGCCTGACGCCAAGCCTACCCCATCTCCCCCACCATGTCTGCAGCTTTGGTTTGTGTTATTGATCTTGGACCACTGAGAAAATCAACTGGGTGAAGCGTAATTCTGGCTTTTATCACCCTTGACTTCTCTAGAAGCCTTTCATTATCTGGCCACCTGGACTTAACTGGCACACATGTTTACCATCATGTTAAACAACCCCAGCTCAACAGATTCCACCGCTCACACTCAACGTCAGCCATGACCTGACATTGTCTTTAACTGCATCAGCAGTTCCATGCGCCAGTGAAGCATGAGTCTGCCTGCTTAGTGCCTTTCAACAATATTTGTCACTATTACTAATTCCAATCCCTTACTTTTTAACCTTATTCTCGTTTCTTGTTCAAGGAATTTAAAAATAAGATTTACTGTACACAGAACAAGCATAATATTTTTCAAAAATATTTCCATATATTTGTGCCCTGGGTCAGATTAGCACTGCTAATTGGTTAGCATTGCTGCCTCACAGTGCCAGGAACCCGGATTCATTTCCAGCCTCGGGTCACTGTCTGGAGTTTGCACATTCTGCCCATGTCTGCGTGGGTTTCCTCCGGGTCCTCCGGTTTCCTTCCACAGTCCAAAGATGTGCAGGTTAGGTGGATTGGCCATGCTAAATTGCCCCTCAGTGTCAGGGGGATTAGCTATGGTAAATACATGGGGTTATGGGGATAGAGCCTGGGTGGAATTGTTGTTGGTGCAGACAAGATGGGCCAAATGGCCTCCCTCTGCACTGTAGGGATTCTATGATTCTATGATTAGTTTTTGTTTCAAAAAGGTGACGGGTATGTCATGGCATTTTGCTTGTGTTGTATTTATCTTCATTCCTGTGCCTGAGTTATAATAACACCATGCGGACATTATGGCACCGTTTGATTTTCACCAGAACATCCTCATCATTTGGGATCTACCTTCTAAATTATCAGCATTTTGAAATAATCAATCAATCCAGTACAAATCAGTACCAATGCTAAAAAGGAAAGTTGCAATCAAACATCAGCACAATTCGTTTCCTTTATGAAATAGCCAGGAACTCTCTGCAATGCTTGAATCTTTGCACCCAGTAACGTGATGGTCAGCGAGTTGGGCAAGATAGGAGACGAGACCTGATGGCCATCATGCCCTGGATCCTCCAAACAGCCATCGGGCCTCGATTACCACTGGAGCCTGCTCTCTTTTCAATCATCTTCAAGCTTGAACTCACAAACTATCGCCAGATCACAGATATTTTCCCCTCTCCACCAACAGGTCTGGACTTTCTTCCTCCGTAACTTCATTTGTTTTGATTGAACTACATCATTTTAAAGACAGAGGAAAACTATATTATATTATGGTCACTCTTCCCTAAAGTTTCTTTTACAAGCTTATTAATTATCTCTTTCTCATTGCATAGCTTCTCCCATGTTACATGGGGTTGCCACAATACTGATTGATTACCTTCATTCCAACCATCGTTTTTTGGATTAGGCGGGTGCTTTTAAAGCCAGATGCCATTACTGCTACAAACCCATGAGATAGGTACCGACACACACTGACGTGCTGGCACCATTGGCTGGGACTTTTCAAAACAACAAGTTTTGGAGTGGAACTTGAACCCAGGGCCCCCCAGAGGCAGGAGAGCTAGCCATTCAGCACTCCAGTTCTTCTGGGGCATTTTATTGTACGAAAGACAATATATAAGGGCAGAATTGTTTTTTTGCATTTCCACTGTGCTCATCATTCAAAGCTCTTCACCACATTGCATGGTTGTCGTGTTTCTCTTTCTTTGTCCCCGTGTAGCAAAAATATTCACAGAGACATAATCAGACAAAATTGGATGGTACAATACAAAACGTGATAGTAGAATGAGTGACCAAAGTGGTGGAAGTTCTCAAAGGAGAGTGGGAGGGGATTGGAGAGAGAATTTCGTAGTACATTAATGAGGTGGGTGGCCGGCACCAACTGAAGAGCAGGGACATGGAGAGGTGATCAAGAGGCCAGAGTTGAGCTTCCATCTCTCTCTGTGCTCCTCCATTAACAGAGAATGCATGAGAGATAGGAAAGAGGGCGGCACGGTGGCACAGTGGTTAGCACTGCTGCCTCACAGCTCCAGGGGCCTGGGTTCGATTCCCGGCTTGGGTCACTGTCTGTGTGGAGTTTGCACACTTTTCCCGTGTCTGTGTGGGTTTCCTCCAGGTGCTCCGGTTTCCTCCCACAGTCCAAAGATGTGCGGGTTAGGTTGATTGGCCATGCTAGATTGCCCATAGTGTCCCGGGATGTGCAGGTTAGAGGGATTAGCGGGGTAAATCTATGGGGTTATGTGGATAGGGTCTGGGGTGAGATTGTGGTCGGTGCAGACTTAATGGGCCGAATGGCCTCCTTCTGCACTGTAGGGTTTCTATGATTCTATGAGATCAGAGCCGTGTTGTAAGCTGAGTTCAGAAAGTTAGGGAGAAGTAAGCCCATGAAGTGATTACACATGTAGGTGAAAATTGAAAATTAAAGGCTTGTTGGGACTGGGATTCAAAGACAAGAATGACAGGTGTACAGCACTCGGTGCTGGATAAGATACTGAAGAATAGGAAGGAAGACAGAAAAGGTCATTTAACTCATCAAGGCTGTTCTGCCATTCCACTAGATAATGACAGAGTTAAAGAGGAAGCTAAATCTTAGACAAAAATGTTTAATGTTTGTCAGCAGCAGTTAAACTTCTTTGATGATTGAATGAAGGCGAATGTGATTTGGGGCGGCACGGTGGCACAGTGGTTAGCACTGCTGCCTCACAGTGCCAGGGACCTGGGTTCAATTCCAACCTTGCACGTTCTCCCCGTGTCTGCGTGGGTTTCCTCCGGGTGCTCCAGTTTCCTCCCACGATTCAAAGAGGTGCAGGTTAGGTGGATTGGCCATGCTAATTTGCCACTTAGTGTGCCAAAATGTATAGGTTAGATGGATTAGCCATGGTAAATGGGTGCGATTACTGGGATGGCACAGGGGGAGAGGGTCTGGGTAAGATACTCTGTCAGAGAGTAGGTGCAGCCTTGATGGGCTGAATGGCCTCCTTCGACACTGTAGGGATTCTATGAATGGCAGGTGTACATCTATTAATTCTGGCAGGAATGGGCACCTTGTTTCTGGTACTAATGATGAGCTTGTACCGATTTAACCTGATGCGATTGTGTTTGATTCCTCAGGTGTTCTGAAGAGATTTTTTAGCTGTGTCAATTATTGGTTTCAAAGCCAGACCTGGAGTTCAAAAAAACCTGAATATTAATTCCTAAATATGCATCAGTGTAGTATGTTCACTTAGAATTATAGAATCCCTACAGTGCAGAAGGAGGCCATTTGGTCCATTGTGCCTGCACTGACCACAGTCCCACCCAGGCCGCACCCCGCAATCTCACATATTTACCCTGCTAGTCTAAGGGGCAATTTAGCATGGTCAATTAACCTAACCCGCACATCTTTGGTTTGTGGGAGGAAACCGGAGCACCTGGAGGAAACCCACACAGACACGGGGAGAACATGCAAACTCCACACAGTCACCCAAGGCTGGAATTGAACCTGGATCCCTGGCGCTGTGAGGCAGCAGTGCTAACCGCTGTGCCACCGTGCCACCCATTTTTTTTAAAGAAAGGCACCTCTTATCTGACTCCCATACAGCAACCCACAGAGAGGGATATATAGAATCATAGAATCCCTACAGTGCAGAAGAAAGCCATTTGGCCCAAATTTGATTCTGTCTCACATTTGTGTTTGGTATCCGTCTCTTGTTTTATTTTCCGCACTAGCCTTTGCAATGCTATAGTGACTCAGTTTGGGTTTGCGACCCGCAAGTAATCCTGAGTAACCTCGCTGTGCAAGACTGAAACCATGCAGTGAGCAGAGGGCCTTGCTAATACTGTCCAACTGGCTGTTCTCGTCACTGCTTTCTCAATATGCTATCACCTAAACTAGCTACACTTTGAAGCAAATCTGGTCACGTGAGCTTGAAGCTCCAACCTATAATTGGAAATGAAAAGGAATTGTTTGTTTTTGTCAGAAAGAATGTATTCATCATTAGTCTGTTTGAACATCAGTTTAAAATGATGAAATAATCACACTGTCCAGTGTCCATACTTAGCAGTTTATTCTAATGTGCAATCTAGTTAAACACCCTTTTCTAGGATTTACTGCAGCACCACCTGCAATCTGGAAGTGCAAATCTTTCCATTTTCAGGTGAAGCTAATAAAAATGTTGGTGCAGGCTCGATAGGCTGAAGGGCCTCCTCTGCAGACTCGATAGGCTGAAGGGCCTCCTCTGCACTGTATGATTCAGTGGAAATCCCTGTTCCAAATTTTCAATTTTACTGCTTTGGAAAATGCACGAAACAATGCCAGATTATAAATAATGCTGTTAATGACATGGGGTACCAAATTGCATACAGTTGCAAATGATGCTGCTGCAGAGTAAATCATTTTTCACTTGCCGAGAGTTTAACAGTCCACTTAAGCAGGCTTTTAAATTGAAAATGGATGACTCCCAGGCCAGGAACGCATTCTGGCATGAAGAGTGGCCCTGGCACTTTCGGACAGCTCTGTAAGCCTATCCATTGCCTTAAACCCACTGAGTACTAAATCACTCTCGCACCTTACAGACCCCAAACATTTTCCATCATTAAATGACCCCATTCACTAGCCCGTTGGGATTCTGCAGAAGCTCCCACTGTGACATTAAGCCCTTGCTGTCATTTTGGTATTGTTGAATGTTGCAACAATCGTGAGTAATTAACAGATAAAAGGAGATCATTTTGTTAAAATTCATTTGGATCACATCTGTTTTATGTACCTTTCAGTCACAAAGTGGCACAATGGGAGGACATCTCATCGATTTAACTGCGGTGGAGAAAAAACATTGAAGGAGAGCAGCTGATTCCAGTTAGATCAGTTAACAGGACAGAAAAAAAAGATTTGCATTTATTTAGCCCTTTATCATGGATCTCAGAATCATCTCAAAGTGCTTCAAGGGCAATCAATTACTTATTTGGAGTGCAGTGTTTGTTAAGCCTCTTCAGATGCAAACGCATTGCCATTCTTGTCATCTGTACAGGATAAGTGTTCCACTTCAGATCTCGCTACTCTCGCAACAACCACACAACTTGAAGGCGGCATTGTGTTTCTCAACCTGGTGTTCCCTCGGAGAGAAGGAGGACACTTGTCACGGAGTACAGCCCGTGACAAGAACCTGCGTGAGGAGCCTTCTCACGTAAGGAGGCTGCTGTGCTATAGCTCTGGCTGATTGGGAAATTCAAAACTCCACTGAGCAAAGGTATCAAGCGTAAACCTTTCTCAGCCTTTATCATTGCCCTTTTCATTCCGTTTGTCAAATTACAGCCACCTCCCCCCGCCACCCACATACTATAAATCTTAGTTTAGTTTATTTATTTCTGTCATAAGTAGGCTTACATTAACACTGCAATGAAGTTACTGTGAGAATCCCCGAGTCGCCACACTCCGGCGCCTGTTTGGGTACACTGAGGGAGAATTTAGCATGGCCAATGCACCTAACCAGCACATCTTTGGAGTGTGTGAGGAAACCGGAGCACCCGGAGGAAACCCACGCAGACACAGCAAACTCCACACAGACAGTGACCCAAGCTGGGAATTGAACTCGGATCCCTGGCCCAGCTCGAATTCTCTCTCCACAGATGCTGGCAGGCCTGCTGAGTTTCTCCAGCATTTTCTGTTTTTGTATCAAGCCTAAAACCTTTTTAAAAATCTAACAGATAGTCCATCTTTGATCTTTATCAGTTAAAGATATTTCAAAAGATTTTTTTTTCCCCTGAAAGATCTAGTCCTCTCTGTTTTGAACCTGCCACAGGGCAGTGAACTATAACATTGGAAGATGAGAAATTCGGTGCAATACCAAGGGAGCATTGTGATAATGGCAGTGTTGTCTTTGGGTTGAGGTGTTGAACTGAGTCTCTGTCTGCTCTCACTGTTGAATATAAAAGATCTCCTGGCCAGAGGCAGATTGACAATGAAACACACCGTGCCTGGGCACAGGACCCTGACCAATGGTGGCGGGGGTGGGGGGGCGGGGGGCGGGGGGGAAACGCCCCGCGCCAGCCAGTGCATTAGGCATCCAATCAGACCCTGATTATTCTGCATTTACTGATAGGCTCATTTGTATTTGTTGAGCCGATCAGCAGACAATGCAGAACAAAATCAGGCACAGATGATGAGTCTGAAAGAACGAGAAAACACTGGTCCAAACTGTACGAACGGTTAACTGGAGGTGTGCATGCACACACGAGGAATGAATGGCAATGAATGGCGAGCAGGTGTGAGAACTGAGCTCAGCAAGGGGTCGGCCAAGGTGCCAGGAAAATTAGCACATCAGTAGCAGCACCCTCACTGTAGACTGGTTGTCTCTGCATATACATGAAACAGATAGCACAGACAAAAGGTGGATATTTCACTATATCTATCAACAGGCCACAGCTACATGTCTTTGCTAACAGCACCGAAGCTGTAATAAAGACATGATTAGGTGACCATTGTCTGAATGGACATTCCATCCATCCATCACTAAAGGTTATGACATTACCAATGGGACGCGATTAAACAGCTATTGTCTTGGGCCTACCTCTTTGTATTATATGTAAATAATGTATCAGTGTACATGACTAGAAACAACTATCTTCGGTAGAAGTTGTAAGAATTGCCCTATAAAAAGGCTGACTGTACACAATTGAGCACAGCAGACTGAAGAAGCCTTAGGAACTCTTCAGTTCTCCTCTCCTTATCAATAAGAAGGCAATAAAGGATCCATCAATCGCGAACGCTGTGTTTGAATATCTTTTGAACACCGGCACAGGTTTGCGACTAGGGAAGCCGAGCAACTGCAAGGCACCAAAATCAAACCACCACGAGGTGAAGTCAGCCACTGAGCGGAGCAAATGGCGAGGTGAGCAGGTGACTCGACCCAGGGCTGAGGGCAGGCCAGTGACGTGTGAGGTGCTGAATGCCACCATGAGGTGAGGTCAGCCACCAAGTGGGGGAGGCGAGGCGAGCAGGTTTGTGACTCGTCCCAGAGCAGGCCAGCAATAGCGAGGTACCGGGCATGGTGACCCAAATCAAGCCTGAGCCACGATGAGATGGCGAGTGAGACATGAGGCTGTCTCGAAGACCACAGTTGAGTAAGGTGAGTGAGAATGGGAGAGTGTGAGGGGTGGAGGGAGTATATGAGGGGATGAGGGTGGGGGGAAGAGCGCTTGCAAGGTGGTTAGGCAGGGTTGCAGACTTGCAGGGAGTGTGTGAGGATCGGGTTGCGTTTTGGAGGGATGGAGAGTTTATGATGGGATTGGGGGTCCACGCGAAGGGAGAGTTTGTGATTTGTGATGGGTTAAATGGGCAGGAGAAGAGTAAGAGTGCGTGTTGTTCGAAATCCAGAATCATCGCTTCATTGTTAAAAGGGGAATCCAATTTTTGCAGATCTTGAATTGAAGCTGATTAAAACTTGGGATTGACTGAGCAAGTACCTACTCTTTCAGGTATGTCATTAAAATCAAAATCAGTTTCTTTAGCAATATGAAGCAACACTATTAATCTGGCAGTCAAAAACGCAGAAAACTGAAGGCAAGGCAAGAGAACGAAGTTAGGCAAAAAGACAGTTTGTCATTTTCCTTTAAAAACTGAAGTATTGAACAGAGCACAAACTGCACATTCATCCTCACCCACCAAAGGTTGGATGAATTGTCCGATGACTTAGACTTGCTGATTTCCGGAGAAACCACATCGTCTGAAAATGTTGAACAAGAAGTGGAATCTGGAGTGGCGATGGAACTACAAGATATTTCTTCTGTTGAAGTGAGGGAAGAAACCTACCCTTATGCCTTATGTCCCAAATCTGTTCCACCGGGCATGATAGAACATTTCATACTAAATTAACCAGAAAGCATAGGTAACATGGAAAATTTTAGAAAAAAGTTTAAGGTTGGAGGCTGCAAGAAGGTTAAAAGTCTTCATAATTCTCATTTTCTGAGGATGAAGAGAAATGGGATGACAGAAATTAGAAACTGGTTGATTTTTTTCAGAAACATCTAAGGCAGTTTGTAAATTATTCCCTGACCCTAATATAGGGAAACGAGCATTCGTCAGCCGGTACTCTAACTGGAGAAACATTGGAAGAGATATTGCTGATCATAAAACTCACAGATCTCATATTTAGGCTATGTGTGCATTCATTCAAAGATGTAAATTATCTGGAAGAATTGATTCTGTGTTATTGGCTCAGTTTGAAAAGGAGTGTGCTTATTGAAGGGAAGTCCTGTTGTTGCAGACAAACTGCTGTCTTCTTTGGGACTGTCTCTAAGGGGAAATGATGAGTCATCATTGTCAACTCGAAGAAGTATTTTTTTTAGCCTGCCTTGAATATCTCAGTGAATCCGATGAGCTTCCTAAAGAGCATTTATCAATATTTGAGGCTCAGGGAAGACCAACTTTTAACGTACAAAACCCATGATAGCTTCACCACTAAAATGGCAGAGCGGCTCAGAAACCAATTTACTACTGAAGCTAAAGATGTCAAACACTATTCCATAATAGTGATTCAATCCCAGATGTGAGTCATGTGGCACAATTAATATTAATTTTAAGATAAGTGATCAGCGATGGTGAATTTGTTGAGTGATTTCTTCGTTTTGTCCAATTATAATTTCACACTTTTGAGTGTCTGGAGACAATTGTCTATGAAATCATTGCAAATTTAGGTTTGGACATCAATAATTGCCATGGGCAGAACTTCGACGATGCTGCAAATATGGCAGGAAAATATTCAGGTCTACTGGCCTCTGGAGCCAACCAACCCATGTTATACAAGACCGCCTGCAGCAATAACACACTGCGGATGGCATGAGTAAGGTGAAGGTGGGATTTTTGCCCCTCAGTGAGTGGAAGTCACGCTCTTGAGAGCTGCCAGCTTGCCACCCCTCATATTTTATGTGCGCCCCCCTCCCCCCACATCAAGCCCAATGTTTTTCAGTTTAGATCTTGGTTCTATAATAAAGCAGCACTGTGAATCAAAAGATAAGTCACCTAATTGTGGATAAAGGCCACAGTTATAATGAAAGAAAATTATCTTTATTGATTCCTGTAAAGAGGTGCCCCTAAATATTGGAGCAAGCTTTGGCTCCTGTTAAATTGAAGCTTGTCCTCTATAACATAAATGTTTGTGTTTTTTTAAATAGTATTGATTATACATCTTAATACAATGTTTATATGTAGTAATGATCCAAAATTGGCTTATCTATTTATCTCAATAGGGTATGAGTTAGCAGCAGATTTGAAGAAGATTAAGAATGTGATGTTGGCAAGGTATTGAGCTAGTACCATATGGAACCTATGCAGATTAAATGGAATTAATGTACAGGAGCTTTAGCAACATATGTGGTGAAGAGTGCCAATGCAATGAAGGTTTTCCTTTCCCCACACATTATTCAGCCCCGCAGTGTTCCAAGTAAATGGACAATAATGTTCAGAGTTCTGTTAATCTCCCTCTACTTTAGCCATTATTCCTCTTTTGATTGACTCCCATGACAGGTACAAATTAACTAATTTGCACTTAATCCTTTCTGGTTTCTGCTTAATCGTTTGTTTATGTAAAAATGTTCTATATCTCCATTGTGTTATATGTATAGCCCATCAGCCTGGTTACATTTTTTCTGCTATTTAAAATGGACAAATGCTGGGCTGATAAAATGACTCCAACTGATCACATGTTGACTTCTGGAAATTTCTGAGCAGTTTGAAAGCAACAAATGCTAACCCCTCAAACCCTCTGGTATCTCACACTCCTTTTATCGCATAAACATTCTAGCCAAGCCAGTACAATGGATTAGCAGACAAGATGTCCGCCCCAGCCAGCTATGGTTAAAAGCAGCTGTGTGTGACTCCTAATCTCCAATATGGTGCTAATGACCCACTATTACCTGCTCTAAAACACAATGGGTTTCAACTAGGGTAGCCAAATAGTTCAACCCAAAACCACTCCTTCATATCACCAAAACTTGAACTGTCTGAACTCTTTTAATTTTATATAGTTTTTGGATTTTATCTTCGGAGGGACATGAGCCAAATGCCAAATTGGGACTAATTTAGTGGTAAAAACTGGGTGGCATGGACAAGTTGGGCCGAAGGGCCTGTTTCCATGCTGTAAACCTCTATGACTCTATGACACTGTTTGACCTCAGAAGAGAAACAGGACCTCAGGCAAGCAGCCTGTCTGTGTCTATCATTTACCATCCAACAGGTAACAGCAGAAAGAGCTCTATCAGGTCGAAAGGCCTGACCTTCATCTACACTGTGAACTACTGGAACATTGGAACTCCTGTATTTGTGCCCTCAAGACATATTAATCTCCCATCAAGGAAGTCCTTGCTTCTGGAAAGCCAAATCACTCTGCAACAGTCAGCCTGCTACCGCTGAAGGAATATACTATTGGACTTTTGATCCTAGACTTTGGACTCACATAAAACTATAACCCTTATTTTTATCAGTGTCTTGCCCTGTACCACTTTTTTCCCCATATCCATCTTTCATTGTATGAGTACGAAAAGAATGGATATTTCGAAACCTTCCCCTGCACTTTGCGTACGTGTAAAATAATCCAACCCTCTTATTTCATCTTATCTCAAGTTTGCTGGTGGGATTATTAATAGAGGTTTGGATCACACCAAATTGAAGGGTTGGGGAAAATACACCACAACTTATGAAGGGGGAAATCGTAAATCCAAAACAACTTTTCTGTTGACGGCTAGGTAGTAAGAGGAGAAATCAGGGCTGCTTAAATTAACCCCTTTCTGTCTATTTATTATAACATTATGTAAAAAACATACATGCTAAAACAGCCAGCATAAAACAAGTCAACTCTTTTAAAGGGATACACAGGGGTAATTTCCTGGAGATTAAAGGGAATTTTAGGATCGAGTGGTAGCAGTGCAGCCTAAGCAGATTGTAGTGAAGTCTGAATGTGGTGCATTTGAATGGGGCAGTGGGTTTATAGGAAATGGTTACTATTGAGTACTAATCATTGCTTAGAGGGTTTTTCAGTTCAGCAATCCAGGACACATTCCTCAGAGCATGGCAAGAGCTGGTGGCCAGGTTCAACACTGTCCTCCTGGCTGACAAGGTCTATCCCTTGACGAGGTGGCTGATGACCCTACTTTGTTACCCAAGAGCTGAGCATGAGGAGAGATACAACAGGAGTCATGCCTCCACAAGAGCAATAGTGGAGATGACCATTGGGCTATAGAAGGCGCCCTTCAGATGTCTGCACTGATCCAGGGGAGCATTACAGTATCCTCCAGAGCATGTCGCCCTCATAGTCATGGCATGCTGTGTCCTGCACAATCTAGCTCTGGCTGTGGAGGCTGAGGAAAGTGAGGCAGGTCCACAGGCCGGGGAGGATGACTCCAGTGATGGTCCAGAGGATTAGTCTGGGAATGCACAGGGTGAGGACATCGAAGTGGATGACAGGAACATTCAAGGGGACAGGGACACCAGGAATGCTTTGATCCAGCAAACCTTCAACTAGACGTCCAAGGCATCAATGCTTACTTGAGTTAATGGCACCGTCTCCTTTGCAAATGATTAAATGATAAAACAACCCAAAATGGCAGTACCACATAACCCCTTACCATTACAAGCCTGTGCTGCACCTGGCACCCATTGTAACCATCAAACCAACTCAGCCCGTTAAAGCACAAGAACAGAACAATAATATACAAATTTGCCATGCCAAACCCAAACTTCAAAATAATAAATGCAAATAATGTCATCCATGACACGCCCCTGCTACGCTCAATATGCATTAAACTTACACCTGCGGGCGATGCATTTTGGAGCCCCCCAGCCCCCGTTCTTCATTTCCACCCTCCCCCGCCCTCCCCCCACTGCTAGCAGTGACATTGGAGGCAGCCTGCTGACCCTGCTCTCCTGGTGGCCTTGATAACCTTTTGTGGTCATCTTCTGACTGGGCGCAGCCTGTGAGTTGGCTCCGCCAAGGAGGGTGTGTCCAACCTCATGGCCGGGCACTCCTCAGTTGTCACGGCACCATCAGCTACTGGAAGAGGGGCGAAGGAGCTGATGCCCTTGTCCGATGGACACTGAGAGGAGTCAACGGAGATGACAGGCAGCTCGTCCATCAGTGTGAGGTGAGTTTGGACCTTCCCGCTCACCAAGCAGAGAGATGTGATGTCTCGTCCATCACTCACACTGGCAGTGACCCCCTGGGGTTACAGCTGGTGAGTTGGATTCTAATAGAGACCATGGCATGTAGGCCTCATGGATCTCTGTCGGATCTCCCAGCACATCCTGCTGGAAGTCCAGCAGCTGTTGCCGAATGGATAACTCCAGAGGCTGGTCATCTATCTTGGACTCAACATGGTCCTGGTCTCCAGCAGCGCTCCCACTGTTGGGCACCCTGGGACCTCTCCTCTTTATGCATTACCCTCAGAACCAAGGACCTAATACCCACAGGCTTGTGAGTATCTGTACTGGTGCCTGGTTCCAAGAGATAGTGTGACGATGGAAGCATTTCCCTACCTGTTCTGCTCTGTCACATTGTGGACTTGTCTTGTCCTGACAGGGAACAATAGAAAACCTCTGTCTCCCAGAAGCTCCATTCCAGATCCCCTCTCCTTTTGCCCAGGCATTTAGTGGGCCATTTCATTGTGGCATACCTCCCACTCCAGTACAATGAGGCCCATTGCGCTGACAGTCCAGCCTTGGCAGGGCAAGCTTCAGTGCCAGTTGCAGAACCCTGAGTGCACGAGAAATGGGCAACCAACTACACCTCTCTGCACAGGTCCATGCCACTTACCCTTGCCACCCGCACAAGATCACTGAACCTTTTATGGCACTGAAGCCACTTTCAGCGCACCATGTCATGCC
Organism: Mustelus asterias; assembly: GCF_964213995.1. NCBI lineage: Eukaryota > Metazoa > Chordata > Chondrichthyes > Carcharhiniformes > Triakidae > Mustelus > Mustelus asterias. Next base: position 73,226,834 of record NC_135812.1, on the reverse strand, counting down.
CACTGAACTGGGCAGCAACCTCTGTCCAGAACGTTTTTGATCAAGTGGGCTGGCCTTCTCTTGCTGTCCCTGGGCATGATGATATGCCATCTGGCACTGACCTCCTCCACTAGGATTTCCAGGCAATCATTGGAGAAATGGCGGGGGGCGGGTAGACAGAGTGCCCACCTGACGTGCCCTCCCACCTTCCATGACCACCAGCTGCAAATGCCATTGCCGGATAACAGGAATGTTGTTATAATGGTTGTACACAGCTCCCTCAGCCTCCCTCACAATGCCTGGCATCCTTCAGGGATCTTTTTAAACAACCCTCCCTGCAATCAAGTCCCCATTGGAGCTGGCACCCAGCTCATTCCTACCCTTACTCAGTGCGAACCCAACCTGCAGACAATTTACACAGTGGTCGGGCCTTAGTTGGCCAACCAGCGTAATATTGTGTTAACAACGCAATCTTGGCCAAGAACAAGTTTTAGGTCCATTTCCGACTGCGCCGACCTCAGGCACACCCCAAACATAAAATTCAGGCCATACAATTATTGGACTTTACAAAACAGGAGGTGGCCATTCAGCCTCATGTGCCTGTGCTGGCTCTTTGATAGACCTATCTAATTAATCCCACTCTTCTTTTTTCCTCTAGTCTTACAAATGTTACTTTTTGAAGTATTTATCCAATTTTCCTTTTTAGAGTTACTTTTGAATCTGCTTCCGTCTCCCTTTCAGGAAGTGCATTCTCGATCATAAGTACTCACCACATAAAAAGTCTTCTCCTCATATCCCCTCTGGTTCTTTCACCACTTATCTTCAATCTGTGTCGTTTGGTAACAGCTCTCCTGTCAGTAGAAAGAGTTTCTCTGCGAGACATCTGGGACGTGAAATACTGAACCTTGGGACATACGGCTTCAAAGTTAGGAAGAGACAGCATCTAAAAGTTACAACTCGCTAATTGAGCTTCAGCTTTCTGTTTTAAAGTAAATGATTACGCCTAGCTACTGATGGCATATAATTATTAGTCAAATCTTTGGACGGAGATGGCTCCCCATTGGCTGGCCGCAGGATCTTCCAGTCTGATGGCTCTGGCATTTTGTGTAGCTCACCTGTCCTGCTGCCAGGGAGTCTGCCATGGGTGGGTTTGGAGGGGTGGGGGGAGGGGGGGGTGGGTGCATCAGTTTCAGCAGGACTGGAAGATCCCGTCGACAGGAAGGGCTGGAAAATCTAAGTTTAAGTTTATTTATTAATGTCACAAGTAGACTTACATTAACACTGCAATGAAGTTACTGTGAAAACCCCCTAGTTGCCACACTCCGACGCCTGTTCAGGTACACTGAGGGAGAATTTAGCATGGCCAATGCACTCAACCAGCACGTCTTTCGGACTGTGGGAGGAAACCAGAGCATCCGGAGGAAACCCACGCAGACACAGGGAGAACGTGCAGACTCCACATAGACAGTAACCTGGGAATCGAACCCGTGTCCCTGCACTGTGAAGCAGCAGTGCTAACCAGTGTGCCACCATGCTGCCCTCTATCTTTATCTTTTTGTTTTATCCTGCATCTTTCTCCTAATTTTCTTCATGTATTTTTTATAGCACAATTTTTGCGAAGACAAGCATTTGACTTTTACTCTTATAAATATCCCATTGCTTCATCTCAAATTTAATAGATAACTGCAGATGGGTTAAGTCCAAAAGCATTATAACAATGATTTCCATTGACATTACTGCAATGGTAATAATGATGACTGTGAATATTTAATACTGATAAAGTTGATGTGTTATAGGCCGCATTGTTGCACAGATCATTGCTTCATTGCTGCCAATTTGAAGACTTCAATTTACATCTTCAAAACTAAATTTGGTGACACATTGCACAGATCTGTGGTGACACAGATGCACCATAGAAAGCATTCTTTCTGGTTGTATCATAGCTTGGTATGGCTCCTCCTCTGCCCAAGACCGCAAGGAACTACAAAAGGTCGTGAATGTAGCCCAATCCATCATGCAAACCAGCCGCCCTTCCATTGACTCTGTCTACACTTCCCGCTGCCTCGGCAAAGCAGCCAGCATAATTAAGGACCCCACGCACCCCGGACATTCTCTCTTCCACCTTTTCCCTTCGGGAAAAAGATACAAAAGTCTGAGGTCAAGTACCAACCGACTCGAGAACAGCTTCTTTCCTGCTGCTGTCAGAATTTTGAATGGACTCACCTTACATTAAGTTGATCTTTCTCTACACCCTAGCTATGACTGTAACACTACATTCTGCACTCTCTTGTTTCCTTCTCTATGAACGGTATGCTTTGTCTGTGTAGTGTGCAAGAAACAATACTTTTCACTGTATGTTAATACATGTGACAATAATAAATCAAATCAAATCATTGTGAAGTGCCGCCATTTTTGTGTCACCTTTGATACAATTATTGAGCCCAGTATGGGCATGAAGGTATCTCAAATTGTCAAGCAACATTTTTAAAAGAACTTAAGAACAAGAAGGTTGCAAAAGGATGGATGCCCAAGGATCACTTCTTTTGAACATTAATGCACTTCCCTGTATCCGGAAGACAAAGAAACCATCTAGGCTGCTGTCGACTCAATGTCTTTTCCCTGAAAAGGCATTCAAAAGGATAATTTTCATTGAATTCAATAACAAAACCACGGCTATCTCCAAAGCTCTGAAAGTGTGAAAGACTACAACACAGGATGTGTATATCCCAACCCACAGCCTGTTTTTGAAAGAAGGACTTTGGGCTCATAATTGGTCGCATGATTAGGCCTGCCATGTTTGTTACCTGTTTTTTAAAAAGAAATAATAGCAAAAGCTATTTTGATCAGAATAATCAGAAATACCATGACTGGTGCCATCTGAAATACCATCTGAAAAGCCAGCAAACCAATTGCAAGTTAACTATGCAGGCTTGAAGGTGGGAGAAGGATTTTCCCCCAACCAGTTCCATCTTCAATCCTCCCACAGTCTGAAAGATGTGCTGGTTGGGTGCATTTGCCATGCAAACATTCTCCCTCAGTATACCCAAACAGGCACACGAGTGGATTTTCACAGTAACTTCACATTGCAATGTTGATGTGAGTCTACTTGTGACACTAATAAAAATAAATAATAAACAAGTTCACCTGAGAGCTGACCTCTAGGCAATTCTCACAGCTTACTGGGAACTCTCTGCTTTCAAAGACCTCCATTCCAGCCAAAGCATTACTTCATCAAATAAATCAAGAGCCTCCTATGAAAGAGATGAATATAACTACTAATTACGAACATTATTTTTTTCCCTGCATCTAATTTTTTATGTTTATGATAGCATGTGTAAGATATCATGTTAAATGTTTGGGACAAGTATGTGTTAATAAACAATCTTCTGTATACATAAATTCACAAAAGCTTGCTGATGGAAACTATTTAAATTGGGACAAACTACTCTCAGTAAGAAAACCCACTAATCTTAACATTAAACACTGATCACAGACAACAATAAAATACATAAACTCTATCCATGACACAGCATGTATCATTGCATACTCATTATGCTTCAGTAAGTTAAATATGGAAATCTAAACTACATGATGTGGCATAGTCTTCGAGAAGAGCCAAGTGTAAAAATAATGAATTGCCAAAAAAACCTGTAAGTAAAGGAACAGTGCTTAATATGATCACACCGGATACTATATTGGGATAAAAGGTGTTTGTTGAAGAAAATGTAAACCATAGAATCCGACAGTGCAGAAGAAGGCCATTCAGCCCATCGAGTCTGCACTGACCACAATCCCACCCAGGCCCCATCCCCATCACCCATGCATTTATCCTAGTTAGTCACCCTGACAGTAAGGGGCAATTTAGCATGGCCAATCCACCTAACCCGCACATCTTTCGGACAGTGGGAGGAAACTGGAGCACCCGGAGGAAACCCGCGCAGACACGGGGAGAATGTGCAAACTCCACACAGACAGCAACCCAAGCTGGGAATCGAACCCAGGTCCCTGGCGCTGTGAGGCAGCAGTGCCAACCACTGTGCTACCGTGCCGCTCTGTAAAGCACTGTATAAAGTCAGGATTGAATGTATGACTGGACCAGGGTGTTAATAGCTGTTTTTCTTAATTGGTCATCGTTGTTTGATAAATAAAATGTTCATAAATTGATGAAATGAATAATCTCAATTTTCATTCATGCACAAGTAAATAGCACTGCTATTTAATTAGCTGTGATGGCCTATGTTTGTTGGCTATAAAAAAAAATTCAGTTTGACAGCTTTTATTTTCTAACTCCTGATGAAACTTGGACATGAAAATGCTAAATTTGTGAGAAAAATCACACTGGTCTCCTCAATGTTGTTAACTACCAACACCTCAGGCAGACATGGCCAGGCTTATTACACATCTGATCCCCATCTTACTACTGCTCACATCTGGTTTGCACACAGCTTAGCAGTGAACTGAATGGGTCACACCACTGAAACACTACCCTGCCAATTATTACACCACCTGAGCCCATCTCTGCTCTTTAAATAAGCCGTAAGCCTTAAAAATCCCTGATTTTTTTTAAAAAAAAGCATTATTAGGATGATTAAACTGCTAAGTTTTAGAGCCAATTGTTATGCCGCGCTAGAGAGCTACAATTTGCTCAAACGCTTGTTGGTTGTGGTAAGGTGCAATAAAACTACACTAAATCAACAAAATGCACTTTTCAAATAGCTTCAGCTGAATTTCTCCTTTTAACTCTGGGTTATGCAGCAGGGTGACCAACTGTCCTGTACTTTAAGAGATATTGGCTGGAATTCTCCGCTCTCGTTTGCCCCGCCACTGCTGCCAGCGAGAACGGGGAACTTGGCGATCAAAGCAAAATACTGAGGATGCTGGAATCTGAAACAAAAACAGAAAATGCTGGAAAATCTCAGTAGGTCTGACAGCATCTGTGGAGAGGGAGAATGGAGCCAACGTTTCAAGTCTGGATGACCCTTCGTCAGAGCTGAATCTGGCGCTCAGCCAAACCTCCATTCACTGCAGCGGGACTGGAGAATCCCAGCCGTGGGTGAGGTCAGAGGATTCCGGTCATTGTCCCTTATTTTGACTGTTTGTCCCATATCCTTCAGTGAGACCTTTGTGTCTTGTATTTCTCGAACAGCCTGCAGGATCCTGAGAGTTCCCAGCTGAGTGATTCAGGGTGAGACTGCAAGTTAATCGGCCAACACTGAGATGATGATGTTGACTCCACAAGATAAGTTGTAGGTTTTGGTTACTTTAACCTCAGCCCTCACTCTAATGGCCCCAGCAACATCCATCTCCCCCACCAACCTCCGCAGCAACCCCCCCCCCCCCCCCCCTCACCCCATCCCACCCTCCCACCCATCTCTGCAGCACCCTCTCCCTACCCACCCAAAGCTCAGTCGTCAGTATAGCACCACCTCTCCCTCTCCTCTGGTCAAAGTGTCCCTATTTTTGTTTCTTAACAGTTGGTAATCCTGTCCTGTGTCCTTCTTTATCCCGAACATCGGGACAAGATGTCACTTTTCCCTTCTACTGAAATAAAAGCTGCCAACTCACCATGTCAAACTCAACAGCAGGTTTGCATCAGTCACTGCATATTTGTTAGTCTTAGCTTGATGATATTGTTTAAAATGTCGCAAACAATTGCAGGAGGACATTGCGGGGCTGATCACTGAGCTCAGGATACACCCAAGACAATGGGTGGGATTTTCTGACTGTGCTCATCCCAAGTCCGGAAAATCCTGCCCAAGGCCAACGGAACATGGACCTTTGCGTGATCCGTGTCCTGCCTGCTCCGATTCCTGTGGAGGACAGGATGGGAAAATTCCACTCAAAGTGTCCTGAAAAACCATCTATTTGTTGACAAATCGTAGAATTATAGAATTCCTACAGTGCAGAAGGAGGCCATTCAGCCTTTTGAATCTGCACTGACCACAATCCCACCCAGGCCCTATTCCCATAACTCCACACATTTACCCTGCTAATTCCCTGACACTAGGGACAATTTAGCATGGCCAATCAACCTAACCTGCACATCTTTAGACTGTGGGAGGAAACCCACGCAGACACGGGGAAAATGTGCAAACTCCACACAGACACTGAGCCGAGGCTGGAATTGAACCCGGGTCCGTGGCGTTGTGAGGCAGCAGTGCTAACCACTGTGCCATCATGCTGCCCCAAAGTGATTTGATGTTTCTCAGAGCAACTAAGACAATGGCATTTTAACAGCACTGTATCTCCTGCCAAACTCAAGATGGCCTTCAATACCCATCAGTGCATGTGCATTGCTCAGTACAACAACTGGAACTCGCAGCCTGAAACTCAGAGCACCAGAAAGTGGAGCGAAGGATTTGCAGACTGGAAACTAAAATTCTTTCCTTATGGAATATTATACTGCAATCACATTGGTCTGAGGCTCAAAGCACCCTACAATCCATTTACATTACTGAGATTAATGAGACAGAGTTTAGAAACACAGATCAACATGACTGCAGTAAAATATCCCACAAAGAAAAGATTTCAGCTTCCCAACTGCAAATCCTTCCCTTCTAACCACGAATGAAAGGAGTTTCTAAAATTCATCAAAGAACAAAGAACATTACAGCACAGAAAAAGGCCCTTTGGCCCTCCTAGCATGCACCAATCATATTTACCTATCTAAACCAACTGCATATATCCCTCTATTCCCCGTTTATTCATATATCTACCAAGATAAGTGTGGCTAACGTAACTGCCTCAACCACCTCACTTGTCAGTGCATTCCAGGCCCCCACCACCCTCTGTGTAAAAAACTTCCCCCTCCACATCTCCACTGAACCTTTCCCCCCTTACCTTGAACTTGTGGCCCCTTGTATTTGTCATTTCTGACCTGGGTAAAAGCTTCTAACTATTCATCCTATCCATATCTCTCATAATTTTATAATTAGACACTATCAGTCCGAGTTAGAAATTCATAATGCCCCCTCTTACAGCTGCCTGTGATGACTGTGCTCTGCTGCTGCGCATTGTCACCGATAACAATGGCGGCTCTTAACCTGGGCCTGTCATCCGCATACAACTGCGGCAGCAAATGCAGCCTTTTAACAAAACCCTGGGACTTTGATGCAAAAATGGTGCTTTGTGTGGGAAACACAGAAATTCACGAGGTATGTCGCAGGCTCCAATGATTTGCCCTGACAGTGATTGCACAAGGCAAGGAAACAAGTACAACAATGCAAATTAATTGAAGATTATGGAATTATGCATTGAGCTATTTCCTTGTTTTAATATAAAGAGCTGCAGTGCGAGTATCCCCTGGGTTTGCTGGCCGGTTGCACAACATTGCTGAGATGTGACAGAATGATATCAGTTTCCACAAAGGGCACAGGTGGAACCCAGAAATTTTCCGTACCTGACTGACAGCCAGCCTTGCTGTGAGCTCACCCATGTGACTCCACAGTCATTTCACATGGAGACCTTACAGCTATAGAGCGAGAGGAGACATTCATCACTGTCAGTCAAGGCTGGATTTAAATACATGTCACAAAGTGAACAGAGTGCACAGCTGAGTGCCCTCAGAGGCAATAAGGGAAATTATAACTTCCCAACCTCCTGGTCGAAACGGGGCAGGATGGGAGTGAAATGGGAGCGGTGGACTCAATCCTGCCCGTGGCCATTTCAACGTATTCCTTTCAAATGGCTGAAGTGCTTTTCTGACTCGGACGTGCTTATGCAAGTCGCTTCGATATCGGATCTCCAATTTGTGAGTGAGCTGTCAGCCACGGGTGTTCTGGTGAAACCTGGTGGCCAGAAGCCAATGTCCTTGCAGGATGAGTGTTGGGAGGGCAGGGGTGTTTGCCCAGGTCCAATGAGGAGAATCTGAGCTGCTGCGTGGCCCCAGGTTTCCCCGCACTCTTTCCCACCACCTCCCGAGCACACTCCCAGCCCCATTTTTCCCCTCTCTCAGACTGACAGTCTCTGAATTGCAGATCTGTACAGGCCAAAAGGCAGCAAGCAATCTCCTGATGCCTATATGGGAAGTTGGGCAACAGGATGTCAATGAGGCCAAACTAAAGGCCAGGCAAGGCCTTCAACTGCAGTTCCTAGGCCAGCTACCCATTCATCCCACTAGCCTCAGGTCAGGAGTTAAAATTCCCCCTAATATAAACGGGTAGAGAATTTATTTTCAATTATTAAAACTTTTTCTGTTTTTGTGATGGAATGTCATAATGTTAAAGCAGTCCCTTGCTCATATGCAGCACGACCTGGACAAGACCGCAGGAAACTACAAAAGATCGTGAATGTAGCCCAATCCATCATGCAAATCCATCAAGGGCAGATCGTGCCTTACGAGCCTGGTGGAGTTCTTCGAAAATGTGACTAAACACATTGACGAAGGGAAGGCGGTAGATGTGGTTTCTATGGATTTTAGCAAGGTGTTCGATAAGGTCCCCCATGCAAGGCTTCTAGAAAAAGTGAGAGGGCATGGGAGCCAAGGGGTTGTTGCTCTGTGGATCCAGAACTGGCTTGCCCAAAGGAGGCAGAGAGTGGGTATAGATGGGTCTTTTTCTAAATGGAGGTCGGTCACCAGTGGTGTGCCCCAGGGATCTGTTCTGGGACCCTTGCTGTTTGTCATTTTCATAAATGACCTGGATGAGGAAGCGGAGGGATGGGTTGGTAAGTTTGTCGACGACATGAAGGTTGGTGGGGTTGTGGATAGTCTGGAGGGATGTCAGAAGTTACAGAGGGACATAGATAGGATGCAAGACTGGGCGGACAAGTGGCAGATGGACTTCAACCCAGATAAATGCGTCGTGGTCCATTTTGGTAGGTCAAATGGGATGAAGGAGTACAATATAAAGGGAAAGACTCTTAGTACTGTAGAGGATCAGAAGGACCTTGGGGTCCGGGTCCATAGGACTCTAAAATCGGCCCCGCAGGTGGAGGAGGTGGTTAAGAAGGCGTATGGTGTGCTGGCCTTTATCAATCGAGGGATTGAGTTTAGGAGTCCGGGAATAATGATGCAGCTATGTAAGACCCTCGTCAGACCCCACTTGGAGTACTGTGCTCAGTTCTGGTCGCCTCACTATAGGAAGGATGTGGAAAAGATTGAAAGGGTGCAGAGGAGATTTACAAGGATGTTGCCTGGATTGAGCGGCATGCCTTATGAGGATAGGCTGAGGGAGCTCGGTCTTTTCACCTTGGAGAGACGAAGGATGAGAGGAGACCTAATAGAGGTGTATAAGATGTTGAGAGGCATAGATCGGGTGGACTCTCAGAGGCTTTTCCCCAGGGTGGAAATGTCTGCTACGAGAGGACACAGGTTTAGGGTGCTGGGGGGTAGGTACAGGGGAGATGTTAGGGGTAAGTTTTTCACACAGAGGGTGGTGGGCGAGTGGAATCGGCTGCCGTCAGTGGTGGTGGAGGCGAACTCAATAGGGTCTTTTAAGGGACTCCTGGATGAGTACATGGAGCTTAATAGGATGGAGGGTTATAGGTAGGTCTAGAAGGTAGGGATGTGTTCGGCACAACTTGTGGGCCAAAGGGCCTGTTTGTGTTGTAGTTTTTCTATGTTTCTATGTTTCTAAACCAGCCTCCCATCCATTGACACTGTCCACACTTCCCGTTGCCTCGGAAAAGCAACCAGTATAATCAAGGACCCCACGTACCCCAGACATACTCTCTTCCACCTTCTTCCGTCGGGAAAAAGGTACAAAAGTCTGAGGTCACGTACCAATCGACTCAAGAACAGCTTCTTCCCTGCTGCCATCAGACTTTTGAATGGACCAACCTTACATTAAGTTGATCTTTCACTACAGCCTAGCTATGACTATAACACTCCATTCTGCACTCTCTCCTTTCCTTCTCTATGAACGGTATGCTTTGTCTGTATACCGCACAAGAAACAATACTTTTCATTGTATACTAATACATGTGACAATAATAAATCAAATCCAATCAAAAACTCCATTCAGTTTTGGACTTATAAGTGGCAAGTAACGGGCACCAAACCAACAAGAGAGGATCTAACTATTGCTCCTTGACATTCAATGGTATTACCAGCGCTGAATCTCCCACTATCAACATCCTGTGCGTTACAATTGAGCAGAAATTGAACTGGACTAGCCATATAAATATCATGGCTGCAAGAGCAGATCAGAGGCAGGGAGCTCACCTCCTGACTCTCCAAAGCTTGCCACAATCGACAAGACATAAGTCAGGAGTGTGATGGAATACTCCCCACTTGCCTGGATGAGTGCAGCTCCAACAACACGCAAGAAGCTCAACACCATTCAGGGCAAAGCAGCCTGATTCATTAGCACCCCATTCATCACCTTAAACATTTATAACTTCCAGTACCGACTCACACTAGCAGTAGTATCTACAAGATACACTGCAGTAACTCACCAAGGATCCTTCAACAGCATCTTCCAAACCTGTGACCTCTGCAACCTACAAGAACAAGGGCAGCAGATGCATTGGAACAAAACCGCCTGCAAGTTTCCCTCCAAGCCACATATCCCGACTTGGAACTACATCACTGTTGCTTTACTGTGGCTGGGTCAAAATCCTGGAAATCCTTTCCTAACAGCACTGTGGGTGTGGTTAAACCACGTAGACTATAGCAGTTCAAGAAGGCAGCTCACCACCATCTTCTCAAGGGCAATCAGGGATGGGCAATAAATGCTGGCCTAGCCAGTGATGCCCACATCCCGTGGATGAATAAATTACAAAAATGTTACTAGCATAAGCTACAAGTTCTGAATAAATGGCTGATTCACAGTGTGGCAGTTAAAACCTTGCCTGTGATCAAACTGAATGGCCGTAATTCTCCGGCTGTTCATGCCGGCGGGAATCTTTGGTTAAGCCAGCAGTGCACCCCCGCCCATGGGTTTCTTGCCAGTGGGGATGTCATCAATGGGAATTCCCATTGACAGCGGCGAGACCAGAGAATCCCACCACTGGCAAACACCTGTCGGTGGGAAAAACGTGGTAGGTCGTAAAATCTTGCCCAATGACTCATCTGCATTGTACAGGTATAGAGTTTGCAGAACCTTAAGTACAGTGATTGTTGGCAGATTTGATGAAAGGTTATCAACTTGAAATGTTAACTCTGTTTCTCTCTCTATAGCTGCAGACAGACCCACTGAATACTGCCATCATTTTCTATTTTTATTTTATTTGGCCGGAACTCTACCACCTTGCCCGCCACCGAATCGGTGCGAGCGAAGGTCCGGCAACAGAAATCTCCATTGACCTCGGGCGGGAATTTCCGGTTTTCGCCCAAGCGAGACCATAAAATCCCGCCCTTTTGGTGATCGTGCGAGACTTCATTGCAGATAAACGGTTAATGAACAATGTGCCTGCTGACTCAATACCGTGACCAGTACTCTGGATATTATTGGGAAAACTTTCCAAAAAGGTTACAGTTATTAATCATAAAGAATTCAAAAGCCTCTCAATGTGTGCCGTGAAATGCAAAGATAAGACCGGGCTTTTTTCCAAATTCACACCCTTGCACTGAGCAGCATGTCTGCTAAAGAACTCAGTGTATTATCTATTGGAATGAATCATTATTCAAAGAGGAGTGCCACCTGATCAAAACATCTTTCACTCTCTCGTTGTTCTGTTGAAGCTCATCTATTTCATTCTAACATTTTCACAAGGGGTCCATTCTACTGGGAGGAGCGCAGTTGCTTCCAGAATTCCGACGTGAACATTGCTAACAACATTAAGATTCCTGGCTTCCCTGTCTATGTCGCAGTCACAGGCTGGCATTAGCATGTGAGCAGCTCCAACACCTTGTCAAGAATCTGATTTATTTTGTCATGAATAGAATTTGAATGATTCTAAGCATTATGTAATAGGAGTAATGAAGTTGAAGATAGGCATTATTAGTGACTAATGGTCAGCGGACTTGGTTGGGACAGGTGAGGTTAACTGACTGAAGTAATAAGCACATAATATTATTCATCAATGCAGCAGGTATTTAGATTCATTATTGCTTAATTATCTTGCCATTTGCAGAGGATATACATCACAATGCGGAGGCTTTGTTTGTATTACATTTGAGGTACGAGGTGTAGCATTTACACAAAGCCAAATTTACCAATCAAATTTATCACTTATTTATGCAAATCCTGCTTGTTTTATTTGAATGTTCGCATTCTAAACCGCAGACAATCTGAAATATAAACTCTCCAAAGGCTGCTGCAGCATTAAGTGTCACATCAATAATTACTTTGTAGCAAGATTGTCATTTGGGATTTGATTGCAAAATAGAGTAATTATAGAGCTTGGTTGATGCACTACTTTCAGCATTGGTCTTTCACATCTGGGACCTCTGTCCAAATCCATTGAACTGCGGAAATGTGCAACACAGAAGGAGACCATTCAGCTCCTCAAGCTAGTCTTGGATCTTTACTCGAGCAATCCAGTCATAACCCCACTTCTCATACTCTTCCCCAAAACCTGATATCTTTTTCTGTTTCAAACAGCTGTCCATTTTTTTCCCCTCCAAAAAAAATCAATGGACTTTGCCTCAAACACTCCCTGTGGTAAAACATTCCATGCTCCAACAGCACCCCCGCATAAAGACATTCATTTTAATCTTTCTTTTCATGTGATTAGTAATCATTCTAAATCAGTGAGCTCTCCATCCTGAGGAAATAACCCTTCCTTTCTTTTTAACTCAATCTCAACCTTTTGTAGTTTTAAGTTTCTCCATTTTTAATTTGCCTTCTCTGATCCTGTAGATGCTATTTCATCAGCTCATCTTCCTTCTCAAAAGTAAAGCCTCACTTCACTGCCAGCATCCTCATGAACAGTGATCAGTTTCTATGGCTATAATATATGAGCTGTGCAGGGACATACAGAAGTGCACACAGTGGCAGGACTATGGTCTAAGCAATCTTTTGTTAGAGTTTATTATTGCGTCCGTCTTGTATTATATGCAATTATTTATTTGGCTTTATCTACTTGCTCCTGTACGTTTAGGGAATTACATAATGAATCATTGGTCTCTCGCTGTTCATTCTCACCCTCTTTTATCTTTCTGATTTTTTTTGTTCTTCCTCCTAATATGGAATGCATATCCATGTTAAATTGCATCTGCCACCTGTATTATTTTTGTCCTATTCCTTTAACCTCCATCTTCCTGAAGTATTTTGCAGCCCAGATGGATAGACAGAAATGTGTTCTGATTGTTGGTTGCAAGAATGCCACAGAAAGTGAGTTTGGAAACTTTCAGCCTAACTCCAACATAAAACTGTCACCAAGGCTAATTTGTTGTGGGGAATGTCACTCTCTTGCAATCGGGATAGAATCCCGACAGTGCAGAAGGAGGACATTCGGCCCATCGAGTCTGCACCAACTGTTCCCCAGGCTTACCCCGTAACCCCGCTAATCTAAGGGGCAATTTAACATGGCCATTCAACCTAACCATCTTTGGTGTGTGGGAGGAAACCAGAGCACCCAGAGGAAACCCACGCAGATATGGGGAGAATGTGCAAACTTCACACAGACAGTGACCCAAGGCCGGAATTGAACCCGGATCCCTGGCGCGAGGAGGCAGCAATGCTAACCATTGTGCCATCGTGAGGTGGGGAGAAAGATGGCTTATTGGGCCAAAGCAGAGTTTAAAGTTTATTTATTGGTGTCACCATTAGGCTCACATTCACACTGCAATGAAGTTACTGTGAAAATCTCTTAGTTGCCACACTCCGGCACCTGTTCGGGTACACTGAGGGGGAATTTAGAAATTTTGAAGTATCAAGCTGTTTCAATGCTCCAACGGGATCACCTCTCATTATTTTAAACTCAATTGACTCAACCTCTCATCAAAGCACAACCTCCTCAATGCAGGGACTAAGTTAATGAATATTTGCTGTTCCTAACAACATGACAAATAAACAATATTGCATTAAAATCAATGCACCTAACCAGCTCATCTTTCGGACTGTGGGAAGAAACCGGAGCACCCAGAGGAAACCCATGCAGACATGGGGAGAACATGCAGACTCTGCACAGACAGTGACCCAAGCCAGGAATCGAGTCCAAGTCCCTGACTCTGTAAGGCAGTGGTGCTAACCACTGTGACACTTTTTATGCTGCATCGAAATATGCTAAACTTGAGCTGGGAGAATTTAACACTGATACTGGATGTCCAAATGGAAAGTCTTCTATTAGAACTGTATCAGGTTCATCTTGACTGCTTTCCTTGAAGCAAAATAAAAGCTCATCACCTTGCCAACTACAATCCTACTAAATTTTAACAACCTAACTTGGTGCGCAAATTGATGGCTGTACCTGTTTACATACAAGGACAGAAGAAATAGGAGCAGGTGTAGACCATTACCCTGTTAAGCCATTCAATGCGATCATGGCTGATCTTGGGCTTGAATTCCACTTTCCTGTCTATTCCCCAAATCCCTTCATTCCCTGGAAGACCACAAATCTCTCTATCCCAATCTTAAATATGTTCAACAATGGAACATTCACAACCTTCTGAGTGAAGTAATTTCCCTTCATCTCTGTCCTAAATGATTGGTCTCTTATCCTGAGATGGTGCCCCTATGTCTGAGATACCCCAACAAGTGGAGACAAGAGCTGTGCCTACCCTATCAAGCTGCTTCAATGCTCCAACGGGATCACCTCTCATTCTTTTAAATTCCAGAGGATGTAGACCCAATTGACTCAACCTCTCATCACAGCACAACCTCCTTATTGCAGGGACTAAGTTAATGAATGTTTGCTGTACCTAAAAACATGATAAATACAATATTGCAACATATAACATACACAACAGCACAGGGTGGGGGGGGTGGCGGCATGAAATGGATCAATGCCAGCAGTGCAAACTGAGCTCATAGTGACTCAGTTATACACTGCGCTACTCTTTACTTTCCATTGACTTGGAAAATATCGCCAAGATTTTTAAATTCAAACCAAACAACAATGACAAAAAGATGAGGAATGGGTCTCTAAACTGAGACTGAACTATCATTCTGTGAACTTCAATGGAAAGAAGACCAGGCACGAAGAATTGGTTGATGATTATTTACAAGCCCACTTTGAACTGTTGGCATAAACAAATGTCACCCCATTTATGGTATGACAAAGTAATCCATTGTCCGTAAAATGTTCCGGGACATCCTGAAGAAACAAGATTTTCCAGCCACGCTCGCTCCAAGATCGGAAAATCCCGCCCGAGGTCAACGGACTTTTGCATGATCCGTGTCCCGCCCGCTCTCCCCACGACCGGAAAATCCCGCTACGATCCCGTGGTGGGCGGGACAGGAAAATTCTGCCCCACATTGATTTTTTTAGACAGAACTTGCTGTGTAAATTTTGACTTGTAACGCAATGGCGTGGTAACACTACAAGGTGAAGCAGCCTGCCTGAAGTCCTACAAATAAAGTGATTTTGTTGAAGGCTCTTTGAGTGGGGAAAAGGGGAAAAATCAAAACTGTCTGAATAAAGTGACATGAAAATTCATAACCATTGCATGCAATAAATACCCATTACACAGAAAAATCATTCTATTCAAAAATGGAAGACAATGAAAGTATCAGGATGTTTCTGTGAAAGGAAAACTGCACTGCACCCTCGAAGCATGGATATTAGCAATCTTTGCAATTTTATTAACAAGATAATTTTCTCCCCTCCCTTGCCGATTATCCACATGCATCAGGAAATAGCAAAATCATGTTTGCATATACCGCAGACAGTTAAATGACAGGGCGACTGGTTCTTCAGCTCATATTCCGGGCTTAGATATTCAATAGTTTTCAGAGACTTACCAATTAAGGACATTACACCAAACTTGCCCTTTGAGAAAATTAGCATTTTTTAAATTAAAAAAATCACAAAATATTGAGAGCGCTGATTTTGTTCAGAGTATTGGATAAATGCACTCACTGCTCTATTAAGGTCATGAATAATACTGTTTACTGTACTTGACCTAAAACTAATACCTGGGACAAGGGGCTGGGTCAGATCGGCTGGGTCATTTCATGGATACCTCTCCGAATTATCAGTCTAAGGATGCAAATGGGGTTTTATTTCAATTTGATTTATAACTTATTGGTCGTTCATGAAACTGAGAAATGTGAAAGTTCTTAGTAATGGTGGCTGGAATTTTCTGTGCCAATTGGGATGGGCCTGTTCGGTGACAAGATTGGAAAATCTCACAGGAAGGGTCTTGACATCTTTCCTGGTGATGCAAATCCAGGAATTGATTGTCCACTCCCCCTTGTCCATAGTGGCCTGCGTTTCCCACTGCCGAACGTTGAAACCACCACTGCCACCACCCGCCATGCTGGATTTATCCCCTTGCTTGGTGGTATCCACGCAGAGTGGGGGTAGAGGACATTTGCAGTGTGCCTCCTCCTCTGTGTCTAGTAGGCACTCGAGGGATGCATCGCTAAATTTAGGGGCAGCATGATTCTTGGCTTTGGCCCCCATCTGTTCTCACCTTGTCCAACAACAGCCCAAAGCTACCGGTCATACACTGGTGGTCCTCCCCCCACCTGGGTAGAATACTGGCAGCAGTGTGTTGAGACCCTTAAGTGGCCATTATTGGACACTTCTGGGCTTTACGAGGCCCAAGGGCAAGTGGGTCACCTGATGCCTCTCTGCCCTCTGTAAAATTTAAGACAGGTTGGGGGTAGGCAGTGGGAAAGCTATCCACTGGATTCTACATGTCTCCAGATTCAAATCCACCAGAAGGGGAGCATAAAATCCAGCCCCAAATCTTCACATATGGGTAGGATTTTAAGGAAGGTGAGCGATTGGCGCTCGCCATTCTGGGAATTGGCACATAATGTGCAGCCGCTGACTCTTCCCACTGCCATTTAACACTCACTTGAGCATTGATTGGCAGTGGGTAGGACTTCCAACCACTCTTGGAAGGAAGTCCCGCCCGTGAGAGCTGCCAGCGAATCAGTATGGCCGACAACGCTTGGCTAGGCACATTACTGCAGTGGCCAGAAGTGGTACTGCAGCACTCTGCTTGGAACGAAGTTGGAAAGGTAAATCCCAGGGGTCCCAGGGGCAGGAAAGTAGTTGGGACAACATCCTGAAGGGGTGGGCACCCTAGCTCTGAGGGACCTTCAGAGTGAGGCACCCACCCTTGATGGGGAAAAGTCTTTTTGTGACCTTCTTACCCAACCCTCACCCGCTCCCGCCAGCCTAAAAATTGAAGCTGGGCAAGATAAGGCCATTAAGTGGCCAGTTAAGGGCTTTAATAGGTGAAAGAGCTGTCCAAGTGTAAAATGGCATCTGTGTTTGGGTGGGCGGATTCCCAGGTGGAAGTGGTGGGGGGGTGTGGCACTGGGTGGAATCACATCCATTCAATTTTAAGGTCCACGCCAAGCCTCAGAACCCAAACTGGGGGGAGTATAGAAAGCATCCTTTCTGGTTGTATCAGAGCTTGGTATGGCTCCTGCTCTATCCAGGACCACAAGAAACTACAAAGAGTCATGAACGGAAACCAGCCTCCCATCCCATGACTCTGTCTACACTTCCCGCTGCCTCAGAAAAGCAGCCAGTATAATTAAGGACCCCATGCACCCCGGATATTCTCTCTTTCACCTTCTTCCATCGGGAAAAAGATACAGAAGTCTGAGGTCACATGCCAACCGACTCAAGAACAGTTTCTTCCCTGCTGACATCAGACATTTGAATGGACCTACCTCGTATTAAGTTGATCTTTCTCTACACCCTAGCTGACTGTAACACTACACTCTGCGCCTTTTCCTTTCCTTCTCTATGAACGGTATGCTTTGTCCGTATAACACGCAAGAAACAATACTTTTCACTGTATACCAATGAATGTGAGAATAATAAATCAAATCAAATCAAAAAATATAATTCTGCCCCATGTTCATTTGTCCAACTCCTGAGTCCCAAATGTTTCAGAAGCCAATTCATTGTTGTGAAAAGCAAGTTCAGGTGTTTGGGGCCGGCAAGGTCAAACTCATTGTGTAGCATGAACAGGCATGGACTCAGCTGTGAGTCAAACCAAAAAACAAATGCAGAAATGATGGTGTTTGCAAATTCAGAATGTGTCAGTAAAATGTGAAATTAGCAGTAGAGCAAACATATTCAGAATTAAATGAGAATTGTATTCATTGCATTGAAGAAATGCGCCTCCAATCAAAGAAATGTTGAATAAGGATTGAAGTAGAGGTTAATAAGTTGGAGAACATGCTTCACTTTGTTTCTTTGTTAGCTTAACATTTTAGTTCTGATTAAAATAAAGCTCCATTTCTCAACAAGCAAATAAGCTGCTTGGCTGAACCTTGAGACAAAGAGAAAGTCTTAGGGAAAAGATACAGTCATGTGATAGCAGCTTGTTCCATAAATCACAGGGGTAAAAAAAATCAGAAAGAAAGACAAGTGTAAAATAAACTAATTGGATACCTGCCAACTCTGACAAACGAGAAATATTATTTGCTACACTCATGCAGTGCAAAACTAATGACTGAAGGGGTCTCATTTTCTCCCTCCAACCCCCTTCCATTTTAAAACGCCAGTGATACCGGTAAAAATTAATCTCGTGCACAAACCTGTCTGTGGCAGCTCGCTCCTCAGCTGAGGTGTTTCGACGGACACCTCCCGTATTTCTATCTCAGAGCGCAGATGATAAAAGAGGAAATAGGTGAGCTCATGTAGCATCTTATTACGTCTCTCGGAACCATCTCAAAGCGCTTCACACACAATGGATTACTTTGAAGTGTGGTGTTTTGTTGCGTTAAGACAATACAGCAATTATTCTGCACCGGCAACCCGTCACACCATTTTGTGTGGTGTTGATTGAGGGAGCAATGCTATCCAGGAGACTCGAGCATTTCCCTGCTCTTCCCTGAAGAGTGCCATGGGATCTTTTAGCATCTATGTGAAATGCTAAAATAGGCATGTGGGACCCAATTTTAACATCTCAGGTGAAGGAAGGCAGTGTTTCATTTATCTAAAGACCAGACTGAAACCTGAGGGTACATCACTTGCACTTTGAAGGATGACAGTTCCAGAAAGCAAGGAAACAGCCACAATCATAAAAAGGCTCCATACCCTGTTTATAATTATCCCAAAAATAAAATACTGCCGATGTTGGAAATCCAAAATAAAAACCAGAAAATGATGGGGACATTATTTATAATCATTCCACCAACTGCAGAGTCTGCAGGCTTGTGCTGGGTTGTCCGTCTTCTGGAATCCACTTTGTGTAGATTTCAGAACATTTTTATTGTCTCTACATTGTCTTACAGTTGTTGTTTTGATTTGACACTAAGTGGACTAGTATGTTTTTTTAAAGTTTATTTATTAGTTACATGTAGGCTTACATTAACAGTGCAATGAAGTTACTGTGGAAATCCCCTAGTCGCCACACTCTGGCACCTGTTCGGGTACACTGAGGGAGAATCTAGCAAGACCAATCCACTTTGCCAGCACGTCTTTCAGACTATGAGAGGAAACTGGAGCCCACGGAGGAAAATCAAACAGACACATGGGAGAATGTGCAGACTCCGCACACACAGTGACCAAAAGGCCAGAATTGAACCCTGGTCTCCGGCGCTGTGAGGCAGCAGTGCTAACCAATGTGCCACTTGGCTCAACCGAGCTAATGTCCACCAGTCCTCTTGGTTACATACAGTACTGAAAGACACATGACAGAGCAGTCCTATAAGTTCTGTAACATGCTAAATTGAGTGGATTTCATTGAACTATTATAACTCACCTTTTCCATGGCATGGAACTATGTCAGTGATTTCCTCTTCTCTCTCCTCCAGCCTGTAAACAATTCATTTTATCAGCATTACTATGGTGAAACTCAGCACCTCAAATGTAATATGAAGCTGTGCATTTCAGTAAAGTATTTAAGTTTTAGATAAATTATATAAAATCATATGCACCAGAATCATTTTTTCTGTCTCGTGATTTGCTTGGATCATGTCGCTTTGTACGATTAATTGTGCCCATTGTTGGCCCAGTCACAATTGAACATCTGCTTCACATCTTCTTTTGACACTTACCAGGTATTCATTTTTCATCCTGGGTACCACATTGAGAAGGCGAATCGTTCATTTTCCTTTCCCTCCTCCTTTTCAAATCACGTTATGAAATAAATACCCGAGCAACACGTTTTCCATCTCAATTCTGAAAATCCCATTTTGCTTCAGGATTTACAACCATCTATCGATCTGACAATGTTGGCCTCCCAGTTTTTCTGATGCACAACGGAGGACAACACATAGCCTAAGGTAACTAAAGTGCAACAATTAAATTGAACCTTTCAAATGTCACCATGTCACAAGAAAAAATTTCCAGTATTTTATGATCATTCAAACTTCAAAGTGTAGTATCAGATAAATGCCATAAGTAGAGTATGCTTTACATTTCCCTGTGTTATTGGTGAGTTAGATCTTTGTAACAAGTATTTGAGATTTCAATTTCAATTCCAAGGGTGGAATTTTCCCGTCCTGCCTGCCACGGGAATCGTAGTGGGCGGGAGACGAACTGTGCAAAGGTCCGTTGACCTCGGGCGAGATCTTCTGGCTTTGGGGTGAGCGCAGCCGGAAATTCCTGCCCCAATTCTCTTCCCACACCTAGTTGACTTAGACTTAGAACAGTACAGCACAGAACAGGCCCTTCGGCCCACGATGTTGTGCCGAGCTTTATCTGAAACCAAGATCAAGCTATCCCACTCCCTATCATCCTGGTGTGCTCCATGTGCCTATCCAATAACGGCTTAAATGTTCCTAAAGTGTCTGACTCCACTATCACTGCAGGCAGTCCATTCCACACCCCAACCACTCTCTGAGTAAAGAACCTACCTCGGACATCTCCCACCATGAACCCTATAGTTATGCCCCCTTGTAATAGCTCCATCCACCCGAGGAAATAGTCTTTGAATGTTCACTCTATCTATCCCCTTCATCATTTTATAAACCTCTAGTGGTGTACTAAGGCAGACCTTCATCTGTTTCCATAGTTAGTTATTCCTGGGCTTATAGCTTAAGGGGCGTCACTCCACATCAAGCATGGCTGAATAGGAGTCTCTCCCGCAGTGGGGAGGTGGGGGGAGGGAAGGGGCGGTAGTGTAAGGAAGGGGGGGGAGGGCTAGTGGAGCACTTGTAAATTTTAAATAGTAGATGCAACTAAGTGTTGGTCAGTGCAACTCTTACTGAAGAAGTTTTTTTGTGCTGATCTTTTCACCTACTATAGTATTTTCAGTTACCATTGCAGTAACCGAAGATCCATAGTGAATAGTGCAAGGTCACTCAGGAAGCCCAACAGGAAAGGAAAATAGTTGATTATAGAATGCAAAGTAAAACCACCACCGTGGTGTACACACACCAGTCCCCGCCTGGGGCTACAGTTCAGCAGGCCCAGTCCTGGACCTGCTCTATTAAAGGCTTAGGGAATGAGCTCCACCTGGGTGGGCCGCTGCCTATTACCAGCTTTTCTGATCCATGTGCACTATTTTATATTTACTTGCGTCAAATATCATCTGCCATGGTTTGATTCGCTTGCACAATTTGTTTCACTCAGCCTGGTCTGGTTAGAGAATTATTTATGTATAAAGTCAAAATTAGAACAAAAAATAAAAATAACAACTTACATTCATGCAGCAAAATTAACCCAAGATGCCTCCTAGGAAATGGTGCCAGTCAGTCCAGATGAGGTGGGGGTGACTGAAAGCTTAGTTAAAGACTTGAGATTTTGCTGGTTTTAAAAGGTGGATGTTGAGGTGGAAAATGGGGAGATTTAAGAAATTTGGAATTTCAAAGCAACTAAATCAATAATATGGTGCGTTTGGTTAGAATGCACAGAAATCTGGTATCAGAGAAATTGAGTAAGTATGAAAACAAGAATTAGAAGCAAGAGTGGGCCATTTGGCCCCTTGAACCTGTTCCACCATTCAATAAGATTTTCGCTGATCTTGATCTATGCACACCCGCCTCCCGCCTCCCCCCCCGCCCCCCACACCCCCCCCCACCTCCCCGCCCCCGCTTTCCTAATCACTTGCTGAACCTGTATACTAGCTTTTTGTGATTCATGTGCAAGGTCACACAGATCCCTCTATACTGTCGAGTACTGCTGCAGGATCTCTCCATTTAACTAAATTATTGCTTTTCTATTCTTCCTCCAAAGTGGACAAATTCACGTGATTCTGTATTATATTCTACCTGCCAAATCCCACTCACTTAACCTATCAAAATCTCCCTGTATGTACTTTTCATAGGATCATAGAATCCCGACAGTGCAGAAGGAGGCCATTCGGCCCATCGAGTCTGTACCGACTGTCCGACAGAGCATCCCACCCGGGTCCTATCCTGTAACCCCACATGTTTACCTCACTAATCCCTCTGTCCTACACATCTTGGCCAATACACCTATCTGTACACTGTTGCATGTGCGAGCAAAGCAGAGCATCCAGAGGAAACCCAGGCAGACAAGGGGAGAACGTGCAAATTCCACACAGTCACCCAAGGCTGGAATTGAACCAGGGACCCAAGCAGCAATGCTAACCACTATGTCTCCATGTTGCTTTTCAGAGTCTTGACAATTTACTTTCCTACCTATCTTTGTATCATCAGCAAATTTAGCTACTGTCCCTTTCAGTCCCTTCATCCAAGTCATTTATATAGATTGTTAATAGTTGAGGTCCCAGCACTGATCACTGATCAGTGCGGCAGACCACTAGCTAGAGCTTGCCAACCTGGAAATGAGCTATTTATCCCTACTCTTTGCTTCCTGCTGGTTAACCAATCCTCAATTCATCTGAATGTATTATCCCTATGGCATAAACTCGTAATTTGTGAAATGCCGTTGATGTGGGCATCTTGTCAAACGACTTTTGGAAATCTCAATACACCACATCCATAAGTTCCCCTTTATCTACCCTGCTTGCTATGTCCTCAGAAAACTCTAATACATTTGTCAAACATGATTTCCCTTACACAAAACCATGTTGACCCTGCCTGATTGCATTATGATTAGGCGAGATGTGATATCAGACTGGAGGAAGATTTATAGACAAGGATATAGACTTTGAATTGATTGCCTTGGACAATTCCAAACCAGGGTAGATCAGCAAGAATGGAGGCAAAGGGCAGCCAAAAAAGGGGTAAATTTCTGAGGGGGCTGCAGGAGCAGAGGGACCTAGGTGTATGCGCTAACCCTCACAAGGTCTGTGAGGAATCACTGATAGATCTCCCCGTGGGCCTCCTTGAGTATGAGTTCCCCTGGTAATAGGCAGTGGCCTGCTAGAACTCATTACCTGAGCCTTTCCTGCTGAATTGCCATTCCAGGTGTGGACTAGTACACCACAGGAATGGTTTTACTTTCCATTCTGTGATAAACTATGCTCCTTTCCAGTTGGGCTTCATGAGTCATTACAGTGTATGGGTGCACTGATTATTGAAGGTGACAGGACAGGCGGAGAGAGCAGCTAATAAAGCATGTAGTATTCTGGTCTCTATTATTAGGGGAATGGAGTACAAGAGCAAGGAGGTTGCGTAGGGGAAGCACTGGCATAGTGGCATTGTCACTGGACTAGTAATCCAAAGAGTCAGCATATTGTTTTGGAGACCCGGTTTTGTATCCTGCCACAGCAGATGGTGCAATTTGAATTCAATAAAAATCTGGAATTAGAAGTCTAACAATGATTACGAATCCATTGTTGATTGTCATAAAAAAGCCATCAGATTCACTACTGTCCTTTAGGGAAGGAAATCTGTCATCCTTACTGGGTCTGGCCTACATGTGATTCCAGGCCCACATCAGTGTGGTTGCCTCTTAAATGCCCTCTGGAATGGCCTAGCAAGTCACTCTGTCCAAGGGCAATTAGGGATGGGCATAAAATGTGCAGCGATGCTCACAACCTACATAAGAATAAGAACAAAAGGTTAGGCTGAACAAGACCCTACTTATTCCTCAGCTAGAGTATTTTGTGCAGTTCTGGATGCCACACTATAGGAGTGAGTGCAGAAGAGGTTTACAAGAATGATTGTAGGAATGAGAATCTTCAGTTATGAGAATAGACTGGAGGCGATGGGACTGTTCTTAGAGAGAAGGCTGAAAGGAGATTTGACAGAGATGAGGGGGTTGGACAGAGAAGATAAGGGAGAAACTGTTCCTGTTCATAAAGCGTCAAGAATGAGAGGGCACAGATTTAAAGTGATTTGCAAAAGAAGCAAATGTGATGTGAGAAAAAAAATTTTCACGCAATGAGTGGTTTGGGACTGGAATGTGCTGCCTGGACGTGTGGTGGAGACAGATTTAATTGAGATATTCAAGAGGGCATTAGATGATTATTTGAATAGACACAATGTGCAGGGATACGGGGAAATGGTGGGGGAATAACACTATATCATAATGATCATTCGGAGAGTTGGTGCAGACACAATGGACCAAATAACCTCCCTCTGTGCCTTAACAATTCTGTGGTTCTGTGAAGTGGATGAAATCAGTCTTAGTGATGGATAGCATGAGGGATTTGAAACTCAACTCAGTATCAAACAGAATGGCAAGATTGCAATTGGCGACAGTTTCATCCTATATATGGTCAGGTGGGAGGATCAAATCAGGGAGTGAAGATTCAGGTGGACCCTAAATGCAATGTAGATACTGAGCGGGGAGGAGTTGTGACTCATCTTAGGCTTGATGTGGGGTCAAGGTATGGTGATGGCTGAGAGAAGTAGTGAAGAAATAAATCTGGCTCCAACTTGTAGAGGTGTGAAAGCCAACTCTTTGACTGAAAGGTATAACCGAGGTGGGGGAGATGTGATGGGGGGTGAGGGTGGGAGGGTATATCCATGGAGCGAATTTGAAATGTTATACTTAATGCGTCTTTGCATTGCAATAAAATGAAACACAGAGAGGGAGATATAGGGCCCGATTTTACCATTTTGATTCTAAGTGCCGAATCTGGGCGTAGTACAGATCCGACCTTGAAATCCGCGTTCAGACACCCCCATACGCTTTCAGCTGTCTCCGGACCGATCCGCGCTGTGGGTGGGGCTTAGCGCTGCCAGAACGATCGGAGCTCTGAACTGCGCATGCGCAGCCTGAAAAAAATGTGGGAAAGGGCGCCCATGTCAGGAAAGGAAAAAAAAGCAGAAAGCAGAGAGAGCGGCTCAGAGTGAAAAGCAGCAGCGAGGGTGTATCTCGGTGGTGGGGGGGGGGGGGGGTGCAGATGGATCTCTGGTGGGGGGGCAGGGGGTCCGCTGCCACTCTGCGGGCGATCGGTGGGGAGGGAGGGGGCAACAGTGTTATATGCATCGCCCATCTCCATCAATATGAAAGAATCGCCCATATCCAGCAGGATGAAGTCATTCCATATTACGATCAGCACTAAAATGCCGCCAATATATATCATTATGAAAATGTCACCCCAACCCATTGACACAAAGTTATCACCCATTCCCATCAGTGAAACAACATCTCCCATATCCTTCAGAATGAATATTTTTCCCACATTTTTCATGATGAAATTTTCGCTCAGATCCATGACTATGAAAACATGGGAAATATTCAACAGTTTGAAAAATGATCTTCCATCCATCAGTGTAAAATAGCTCACGTATCCATCAGTCTGAAAATATCTCCCTCATCTATCAGTCTAGAAATATCTGTCACATCCAAAAACCCCTCTCATCTCCATCAGTGTGAAAATAGTGTAAGCATACATGAGCATGGAACGATTTCCCTTGTCACAAATTAAGAAAGCATCTCCCCTATTTGTCAGCACAGAAAATATCTTCTGCATCCATCCCAACATCTCTCAATCAATCTACATGAAAGATAATATCTAACAAACAGAACAAACATTCCCAGAGCAAGCAACTAGCGCAAAATCTCCAATGGACATAAATATGAAAATCAACCACCAATCACTGTAGTGATGGTGTATCCCTTTACAAGCCCAGCTTGGTCCTTCTCCAGTGTCTCCTCTTGGAGTTGTACCTGATCTTGTTGCCGGTTTTCATACGGATCCACTGTGGAATCAGCCAGTTCTGCTTCACCTACTTAGTGAGGAATCGCTTGATCCTGAAGGTTTTGTGGGATGGCATGGCCGCACATCCACTCCGGGAGGAGGGATTCGTTCCTCCAGTGGGGAGGAGGGATCGCCCGCAGAGTGGCAGCGGACCCCTCTGCCCCCTCCACCAGAGATCCAACCCCCCCCCGCCACTAGTGAGCAATCGGGCCTCCCCCCCACCACCAGACAATGATCAACCCTTTTGCACCCCCCCCAGAGGTACATCTGACCCGCCTCCACCCCCCCCCAAGAGATACGTCTGACCTGCCCCCTCCTCCTCCGCCCCCCCCAGAGATACATCTGACCCACCTCCTCCCCCCCCAGAGATACATCTGACCCGCCCCCCCCCCCCGCCCCCCCAGAGGATGATCTGGGTCAGAGAGCTGTTGGAGGCTCTGAACCCGCTCTTCGGAAGCTGCAGCGTCGGCTTCAGACTTTTATTTAGCAGGTCGCTAAAAGCATGGATCCGGAACGGTACACGCGGCGGTAAAGTGGGAAATGATGATAGAGTTGGGCGGGCAGTTCTTTAAATCGATTTAAATGCATGCTAATGCATTTAAATCGTCGGTCCGCCCGATTTGGGCGCGCAACGGATCCCCGCCATTCGCGGCTCTCGGTAAAGTGGCGATTTGCTTGGACGCGGGTGCAGATCGCGATAAAGGCCTCACACCCGACTTTACCACGATTTTGCGCCCGAAAACGGGCGCAAATTGTTGGTAAAATCGGGCCCATAATGTGCTCTTGCCGGTGATTCCTTCTTGATTGCAATATCACTTCCAGGTAATAGAGACCGCACTAGAACAAAGAACAAAGAATGCTACAGCACAGGAACAGGCCCTTTGGCCCTCCAACCCTGCACCGACCATGATGCCTGCCTAAACTAAACCATATGCACTTACGGAGTCCATATCCTTCCATTCCCATCCTATTCATGTATTCATCTAGTTGCCCCTTAAATGCCGCTATTGCACCTGTTCTCATTATCTCCTCAGGCAGCATGTTCCAGACATTCACCACCCTGTGTAAAAAAAACTTGCCTTACACATCTCCTCAAAACTTTTCCCCACATACCTTAAACTTATGTCCCCTAGTACTTGACGTTCTACACTAGAAAAGAGCATCTGACTATCCACTCTGTCCATGCCACTCATAATCTTGTAGACCTCTATTAGGTCATCCCTCAATCTCCATCGTTCTAGTGAGAACAAACCGAGTTTATCCAACCTCTCCTTTGGTAGTGTGACTACCAAAATTGCACACAATATTCTAAATGAGGCCTAACTAAGGTTCTCTACAGCTGCAGCATGACCTGCCAATTTTTATACTCAATGTACCGACCAATGAAGGCAAGCATGCCGTATGTTTTCTTGACTACCTTATCGACCTGCGTTGCCATTTTCAGTGACTAGTTGTTAATCAGTACAGAATGGGCCCACCCTCACATGCCGAAGATCATTGGGATACTTTTAGCAACAGTCAACAAGCGCTTTCTGTGTTGATCATGGCACAAAATTGGCAGTGAGGGCTGGAAGAATTTGTACAAACTCAACCCAGCTATAAGCTTTTAAATTTTAAGGCCTCGCTTTATGCTATTTGCCCCAATTACATTGCAAGGACCCTTATCTCAAACACAAAAGTGCAGATGGACATCTTTTGAAATAATTTTCGCAAGAATTCTGGGCATGATTTTCCACTGTGTGTTTCACGGCAGTGGAGGTGGCTGCCATTGGCCGGTGGTGGGATCTTCTGGTTCCACGATTGTCAATGGATTTTCCCATTGAACTTCACCCCTCCCTCGCCACCGGGAAACCCGTGGTGGGGGTGCACCATCAGCCAGACCAGAAGATCCTACCAATGTAAATGGTGAGAAAGTTCCAGCCCCGATGGCTAATTTATACAGACAGTAATTGGATTGATTATTTATACCCTTCCAAGTGCAACCCCAAGGAATTCTCGAGCAGTTGGACTCAGTCAGTAATTCCTGGACTGCCAACATGATTAATCAAACTGAGGCGCTTGATTGATGTACATTGGCTGTAGAATAAGATGTTTTACAGGTGATCTATGTTTAGTTGCCATAGTATTAACTGACAGTAGACTGATGAGAATGTCTGTGCAAGAAAAGCTGCAGATACAAAGGAAATTCAGCTGCACTGTTACTGTTTCAAATCTTTAAGGAATATAAGAAAGAAAGAATGAACTTGCACCTTTAATAATCTGAATGTCACAAAGTGCTTTATAGACAATTAAGTACTTTTGAAGTGTAGTCACTGTTGTAACACAGAAAATACAGCAGCTACCTTGCACATAGAAAGCTCTCGCAGGCTGCATTGGGATAATGGCCAGATATTCTGCTTTAATTCAAACCACATACCTCACCCATTTACCATTCTTGCAGAATTGAAATATACCCTCTTTAGATTACCCAAAACCAATGGTGTTGTAAGGTTTTGGTTACAGTTCAGTGGCTCTGAAGAAGTCTTCGTAGCCATTTGAAGGTTAACTGGAAGTCTTTATTGATTCTTTGAACTGTACACAAATGTACAGTAAAAGTCACAAGTCAGGAGCTTTCTCCATGCTTGCTTCTACACACAGCTCTGTCCAACAGTAAACTGATCCTCGGTGTGGGTTATGTGCTCTCTTACATCACTGTGTGAGCAGTACTGTACTCACATTAACTCCCTATGTGCCGGATCCTTCTACTACAAATGACATTGTGCAGCATGTCATTTGTAGATTTATATAATATAGATTCATAGAATCCAACAGTGCAGAGGGAGGCCATTCGACCCATCAAGTCTGCACTGACCACAATCCCACCCAGACCCTATCCCCATAACCCCATGCATTTACTCTAGCTAGTCCCCCTGACACTAAAGGGCAATTTACCATGGCCAATCCACCTAACCCACACATCGAAGAAGTAGTAACTTTTTACATTCAACATTAACCAGACACATGAGAGAAATTCATGGAGATTGCATTAATTTTGAAATGTGGATATGCTGAAGAATGATCAAAATCAGCTGGGGCAGAAAGATAAACGAGTGGGATAGATCAAGACCGGAAGTTCAAGAATCAAAAGAGTTGCTAAGTATAGTTAGAAGGGGAGAGGTAGCCAAGTACGCACATTACAAATGAAGACCTGGCAGCCTTGCATTGGCAAAAATCAAAGGAGAAACTGATGGTAAAAATAAAAGAGAAAGGAAAAAAATCAGATGGGTGGATAACATCAAGAGGTGGACTGAGAGAAGATTGAAGAAAACCAGAGAAGAAGCAAGTCAATGCCAATGACCCCACTAAGCCTATGGTGGCAATGAATGAAGGAACGTATCTATTGTATTAACATGTACCAAAGACACATTGTTCTGAGTTTGATAGGCATTCTCTACTTGCAAATTGTGAGTGGCACGGTGGCACAGTGGTTCGCACGGTGGCACAGTGGTTAGCACTGCTGCCTCACAACATCAGGGACCCGGGTTCGATTCCTGGCTTGGGTCGCTGTCTGTGTGGAGTTTGCATGCTCTCCCTGTGTCTGCATGGGTTTCCTCTGGGTGCTCCGGTTTCCTCCCACAGTCCAAAGATGTGTGGGTTAAGTGGATTGGCCGTGCTAAATTATCCTTCAGTGTACCCGAAGAGGTGCTGGAGTGTGGCGACTAGGGGATTTTCACAGTAACTTCATTGCAGTGTGAATGTAAGCCTACTTGTAACTAATAAATAAACTTTACTTTACTTTTATTTTATTTAATGTGCACTAGCTCCGCTAGCACAACAGAAGCATTAAATACTGAAGAGTCTCACTATAAGTGCAGGATAGATTCAACTGCCCGGTGAAGTAAAGCTGTAGGTACGGCAGTGGGAAGATTGGAGGATTTGGTGTTAAATTATTGATTCATGATTCCATTGGGCTTACAAAAACAAATGTAAAACTGAGTGGCACGGTAGCACAGTGGTTAGCACTGCCAGAAAACCGGGTTCGATTCCTGGTTTGGGCCACTGTCTGTGAGGAGTCTGCACATTCTCCCCGTGTCTGCGTGGGTTTCCTCTGGGTGCTCTGGTTTCCTCCCACAGTCCGAAAGACGTGCTGGGTAGGTGGATTGGCCATGCTAAATTCTCCCTCAGTGTACCCGAACAGGCGCTGGAGTGTGGTGACTAGGGGATTTTCACAGTAACTTCATTACAGTGTTAATGTAAGCCTTACTTGTGACACTCATAAACAAACAAACTTTTTATGGTGAATCACCAATTACCAAAATTAAACATGATTCAGGTCAGGTCAACAGAATCCAATTTCTACTATTCAGTAAAATGCTTGTGTAGTCACAAACCCATTCCTTCACCGTTATCCTGACACTAATAAATAAACTTTAAACAATGCTTGTCCAAGGGCTTGTATTTTACGTTAATTGGACAATTGCATCTGTGTTCCTGCTTTGCAATCAAATCAGTGGCAAGACGTTGATGCTGAAGTTCCTTGTCCAATACCTCAACACATCCATGCCTGACTCCCGATCAGGATTCAGTTAATTTTTCATCCTAGTAATTGGCTTTTTTTGTTTGGATAGGGAGCTGCCTGTTGAACAAAACAGTTTCATTCTCATAATTATGGCCACAGTGATTAAGTGTCATAGTCTGTCCCAATGTATTACACCATGAAAGAGTAGGACACGGTCTTGTGTTCTGCAATTTTCTGCACAGAGGGAGTTACCTGGGGCTCCTCTTGTTCACTTCAGAGAAAAATGAGTTGAGGCAACTGCAGAGGCCCTAAGTAAAGTATGGTGAAAAATCATGCATCATTAGGTTTTTGGTGCCATCTACACAGGCACCAAGAAAACCCCTGTCGGAAATTTCTGCTGATGACGAGGTAAGTATATAGATAGCAAACTGCTATTGGTGACAATCTTTCAGCTGAGGTCAGCAGGTCTCCCAAAAGAGTCATTTTCCCAGCTATTTAATTCTAACTGTAAAGCTTGTGTTCCAAATGAATGTTTTCTTTTATTAGGGTTCCTATTAGGCAAGGCTGAACAGTGTTATTTGTGAGCTCGTGTTTCATCCAAAACAGACTCCCATGTCACAGTGCAGCATTATAAGCCCTGCACATACAATGGGTGTTTAAATTAATAAGGGAGAGCCAAGCAGCAGTAAGATGTTCCTAGTAGATAAAGTGTTATTGCTATGAGGGGCAGAAAATAGCTCAGCATTCAAAGTTGAAAATTTCAGAGGAGAGTTTTTTGTTTGTTTTTTAAAAATAGAATAGTTGTCAAGAAGTGTTTTGCACTTATGAACATATCTTTAATTTGATTCTGTAATGAAGAGGAATCAAGAGTGTGCATATTAATAACTTGCCAAGATTAGTATCATTTGGTGAAAATACTTAGCTTGGATCATGCTTTCCGATCTTCAGAATATTTCTAGCGTAACCCATTAAATCTTTAATTTCCAAATGTAATTGGAAAAAATGCAGAAAACTCTGAAGCTATAGTTGCGGAAATGCCTTTTATGTTTTGAAGCTGTGGATGAAACAGGGCAATGAATCGAATTCTGTCCTGTGTGCTGCAATACAAGGTGATCAGGGGATATTTAATGCATGACTCAGAAATTCTTTATAATGGGACTGAGTGTAAGGCTTTGATACGATGACTTTCTATGTCGGACCAACTTTATACAATTTAAAGCTCCATTTAACAGTTACAAATATGTTGTGGGCTTGGATTGAAATGACAGTAGGAGATGGAGGAAGAAGAAGTTGGACTCACAAAGGGTTAAGGTATTGAAAGCTGACCATGGCCAGTGCAAAGTCACAAATTAGTGCCTTGTTACTCTGAGAGATCTTCTTTCCTTTCTCTACGTGGCCTTAACTCTGCTATTCACACAGACATACGCGCGCAATGCCAACTATTTAAGAATTTGCTTCCCAAAATGTTTGGCTGGGCTGCGAGTGTTGACCATTCCTGTGAAATTTGTTGACTGAAAATGAGTTTTGTTAATGCGATACCTGATAGAGATGTTGTGGTGTTATTAGCACAGATGGTTGTCATATGTATGCAAATGAGGAGAAAATTGAATTTCGTGTCCCTTCTCACCACCTGTCCTATCAGTGCCCACTCCCGCAGGGAGGAGAAGACACACCAAGTGCACCATTAATCTGTCACTGCATGTTAATTAAAACCAACACATTAATCATCGTTTGTTTCTTTTACAAAAGAAGTCCATGTTTTTTTCTGCTGAAGAAATAGATTTACATGTATAGACAAGGTGTTCCACGCAGCTAATAGAACAAATATGAGATTACATTGCTGCTGGTCAGCTAATAAGATTAGACGTGAAGGGTTAGAAAATTTTAAATGATATTAAAGCAGCTGTTAAAAAATTAGCATTATAGCACGGTAGCTTCTACTGAAAATCAACACTGAGCTTCTGAAGGTCATTACAATTTATATTAGGCTTAATCGTTTCTTCAGAAGGAAGAAAGTGTCCTGTTTCAAACTTATTGTTAAAAGCTGTGCTGCAACTTAATTACTGCTGTTGTCCCAGATAGCGAAGGTCCAAACCTTAGGAAATTTGGATAATGACTAATTGGAGAAAGAAATCATTTTCCACTGGCCGGTGAATCAGGGACAGGTCGGGAGGATTTGATTGAGTGCAGACAATTGTTCAGACATAGAAACATCCAATTATTCAGGCTTAGAATCATCATAGAATCCCGGCGGTGCATTCGGCCCATCGAGCCTGCACCGATAACAATCCCACCCAGATCCTATCCCCGTAACCCTACGTATTTACCCCGCTAATCCCCCTGACACTAAGGGACAATTTAGCATGGCCATTCAACCTAACCTGCACATCTTTGGACTTTGGGAGGAAACCGGAGCATCTGGAAGAACGCATGCACATACAGGGAGAACGTACAAACTCCACACAGTCATCCAAGGCTGGAATCGAACCTGGGTCCCTGGCGCTGTGAGGCAGCAGTTCTAGCCACTATGCCATAGTACCATTTCTGTCACCCTCCAGTGTGGTGCCACCATCAAACACGTCTCCCTCAACCCACCCTTTTAGAATTTCAAAGGGACCATTCCCTTTGCACCCACTCTGCAATCACCCTCAACAACTTCTCCCCTTCCCATGGCACCATCCCATGCAAGCACAGTGGATGCAAGACCTGACCTTTTGCTCCTGTTTTGTTCAGGACCCCAAACATTCCTCCCAGGTGAAACCATGATTTGTGTGTACATCTCTCAACGTTGTTTAGAACAAGAACAAAGAACCAAGAAAAGCACAGCATGGGAACAGGTTTTTCAGCCCTCCAAGCCCGTGCTGATCATAATGCCCTAACTAAACTAAAAAAACCTTCTGCCCTTACTTGGACCGTATCCTTCTATTCCCTCCCTATTCATGTACCCATCCAGGTGCCTCTTAAATGTTGCTAATGTGTCTGATTCCACCACCTCCTCTGGCAGCGCATTTCAGACACCCACCATTCTCTGCATGAAAAACTTACCCCGCACATCTCCCTTAAACTTTCCCCACTCACCTTGAACCTGTGGTCCCTTGTAACTGACACTTGCGTCCTGGGAAAAATCCTCTGACTATGCCCCCTGTCTATGCCCCTCATAATTTTGTTAATCAATCTCTATCACTCCTCCCCTCAGCCTCCGTCTTTCCAGTGAAAATAATCCTTGTTTATTCAACCTCTCCTCATAGCCAAAGCCCTTGAGACCAGGCAACATCCTGGTGATCCTTCTTTGCACTCTCTTCAAAACTTTCATGTCCTTATGGTAGTGTGGTGACCAGAACTGCACGCAATACTCCAAATGCAGTCTAACCAATATAGCTGCAACATGACTTGCCAACTCTTGTACTCAATGCCTTGGCTGATGAAGGCAAGCATGCCATATGCCTTCTTAATCACTGTGGCCACCTGTGTTGATACTTTTTAGGAAATTGTGGACCTGCACGCCCAGATCCCTCTGTATGTTAATATTCCTAAGAGTTCTGCCACTTACAGTATGATTCACCCCTAAGTTTGATCCTCCAAAATGCACAACCTCACATTTGTCTGGATTAAACTTCATCTGTCATTTCTGTGCCCAAGTCTCCAATCTATCTATATCCTGTTGTATCCTTTGACAATCCCCAGCATTATCAGCAACTCCACCAATCTTTGTGTCATCCGCAAACTTACTAATCAGACCACCCACATTTTCCTCCAGATCATTTATATATACTGCACTTGCTGCTCACCAACTGGTTCTCTGACCAGTGGGCAAGCTTCCCATAGCCCATTTTAAATTCCACCCGTTATCTCTGTTTCTTTTCTACAGATGTTGTCCATCCAACAGAGCATAATTTCTATCTCCTTGTATTTTAGACATTAAGGTAGAAGGGGTCAGAGAACATGATCTCATTCACAGTCCAGAAGATCCAAAGTTGGCCTTTGCTGCCAATACTTGAAGGAGGGCCGGTCTATTTACTGTGAGGATATGTCACTGACCAGCTAAAAGCAACTTATGTTTACAGGATGCATTTCCTGTGATTCCCAGTGCAGTATTATATGCAACAGGTAATGTTAATGAGATGTTCGAAATAAATCTTGATAAGATTTAGGTAGTTATGAAAAAGGGCAAAGATGGGGGCAAGCCAGCCTCCCATCCATTGAGTCTGTCTACACTTCCCGCTGCCTCGGAAAAGCAGCCAGCGTAATCAAGGGCCCCACACACCCTGGACATACTCTCTTCCACCTTCTTCCATCGAGAAAAAGGTACAAAAGTCTGAGATCATGTACCAACAGACTCAAAAACAGCTTCTTCCCTGCTGCCATCAGACTTTTGAATGGACCTACCCTGCATTAAGTTGAGCTTTCTCTACACCCTAGCTATAACTGTAACACTACGTTCTGCACTCTCTTCTTACTTTCTCTATGAACGGTATGCTTTGTCTCTATAGTGCACAAGAAACAATACTTTTCACTGTATACTAATACATGTGACGATAACAAATCAAATCAAATTTAAAAAAACAGGAATACGTCTTCTGCACCGTAGTAAGGCCAATTTTAACAGGATAAGACAGGACCTGACCAAAGTGGACTGGGACTTGTAGGAAGATCCACATCAGAGCAGCGGGAGCCTTTCAAAGCCGAAATAGAGTACAAAGCCAACATGTTTCCGTAAAGGTAAAGGGTGGGACCAACAATCCAGAGAACCCTAGATGTCAAGGGATGTAAAGCATTGGATAAGGAAAAGAGGGAGGCTTTTTCGGGGGGCTCAAAACAGAGGAATCCCGAAAAGAGTATAGAAAGTTTTTGTTGAGGGGTTGGGGGGGGGGGGGGGGGGGGGGGGTGGCAGGGTGGTACCTAAAAACTAAATTGGAAGTATGAAAAGACACTGGTGGACAAAATAAAGGAAAATACCAAGGTGTTTTATAAATATAAAGCCAAGAGGGCAACTAGGTCCATTAGGGACCAAAGTAGTAACCTCTGTGTGAAGCTGAAAGATGTAGGTGAGGTATTAAATGAATATTTTGCTTCTGTGTTCACTATGGAGAAGGATGATGTAGTTATAGAAAGCAGGGAGAGGGACTGTAACATAATTGAATAGGTTAGCATTGAGAGGGCAGAGGTTCTAGCTGTTCTAACAGGCTTAACATAGAAACATAGAAAATTGGTGCAGGAGTAGGCCATTCGGCCATTCGTGCCTGCACCACCATTCAATATGATCATGGAACAAAGAGAACACAGAACAGTAAGCACAGGAACAGGCCCTTCAGCCCACCAAGTCTGTACCGACTTGATGCCTCTCTAATCTAATATTTTCTTGCCTCTACGTGGTCCATATCCCTCTATTCCCTGCCTATCCATGTAAAGAACAGTACTGATCTTGCACTTTCAGTATCCCACTCCTGCTTTCTCTCCATACCCCTTGATCCCTTTAGCCACAAGAGCCAAGTCCAGTTCCCTCTTGAACATATCTAATGAACTGGCCCCAACAGCTTTCTATGATAGAGAATTCCAGAGATTCACAACTTTCTGAATGAAGAAGTTCTTCCTCATCTCAGTTCTGAATGGCTCACCCCTTATTCTTAGACTGTGACTCCTAGTTCTTGACTTCCCCAGCATCTTCCCACACCTAGCCTGTCCGGTCCCATCAGGATTTTATGTTTCTATGAGATCCACTCTCATTCTTCGAAATTCCAGTGGGTACAAGCCCAGTCGATCCATTCTTTCTTTATATGTCAGTCCTGCCATTCCAGGAATCGGTCTGGATAAATTCCCAGGTCCAGATGAGATGTAATCGAGGCTGCTGTTTGAGGCAAGGGAGGAGATTGCAGGGGCTGTGATACTAATTTTCAAATCCTCTCTGACCACAGGAGAGGTCATGATGTGGAGATGCCGGCGTTGGACTGGGGTGAACAATGTTCACCACAGGAGAGGTGCCAGAGGACTGGAGGATAACTAATGTGATATCATTATACAATAAGGGAAGGAGGGGAAAAAAACAAGTAATTATGGGCCAGTGAGTTTAACATGAGTGGTCGGGAAGTTATTGGAAAAAATGAGGGACAGGCTTAATAGAAGAGGCAAGGTTTGATCAGGGATAGTCAGCATGGCTTTGTCAGAGGGAGATCATGTCTAACAAATTTGATTGAATTTTTTGAGGAGTTGACCAAGTGTGTAGATGAGAGCAGTGCAGTTGATGTAGTCTACATGGACTTCAGTAAGGCTTTTGACCATGGCCCACATGGAAGACTGGTCAAAAATGTAAGTGCCCATGGGACCCAGCGCAATTTGGCAAATTGGATCCAAAATTGGCTTAGTGGCAGGAGACAGAGGGTGATGGTCGAAGGTTAGTTTTGTGACAGGAATATTGTGTCCAGTGGTATAACGCAGGAATCGGTGTTGGGTCCCTTGTGGTTTTTAGTGTATTTATTGATCTAGATGCGAATGTGGGGGTATGATCAGTAAGTTCACAGATGACACAAAAATTGGTGGTGTTGTAAATGATGAGGAAAGCCTTAGATTACAGGATGATATAGACGGGCTGGTCAGATGGGCAGAGCAGTGGAAAGTAGAATTTAACCCTGAAAAGTGTGAGGTGATGTATTTTGGGAGGACTAATAAGGCAAGGGAGTCTATAATGAATGGTAGGACGCTGGGAAGTACAAAGGACCAGAGGGATCTTGGGGCGCATATCTAAATATCCCCGAAGGCAGTAGGACAGGTAGATAAGGTGGTTAAGATGCACTTTTGTCAATAACCAGGGGGCATAGATTTAAGGTCAGGAACAGGAGATTTAGAGGGCATTTGAGGCAAAACCTTTTCACCCAGAAGGTGATGGGAATCTGGAACTCACTTTCCTCAGGGCTAGTAGAGGTGGGAACCCTCACATTTAAGAAGCTTTTTGATGAGCACTTGAAACACCATAACATACAAGGCTATGGAAAAAGTGCTGGAAAATGAGATAAGAATAGATGGATATTTCATGTCTAGTGCAAACACGATGGGCTGAAGGGCCTCTTCCTGTGCTGCAAAACTCTGACTCTATGACATTTGAGATTTCAGTGAAAATATGTTTAACTGGAATATATGACAATCTATTCAGTAACATGGGTAATACTGAATCATATATATCCGTTTGCAAACAGAGATTATGGGTGTTGATAGGGGAATGAATGAGAGCTTTCATATTAAAAATCAACACTAAGGACATGCCACTGGACTAAAGCAGAGTAAATAGGAAAAAAGAGTAGAGTAATGTAGTGAAGTCTTAGAATCCCTACAGTGCAGAAAGAGGTCATTTAGCCACCAAGTCTGCACTGATTCTCTGACTGAGCATGTTGCCCAGGCCCACCCCCGCTCTATCCCTGTAACAATACACATTTACTCCATTAATCCCCCTGACCTATCCATCTTGGGACTAAGGGGCAATTTAGCATGGCCAGTCCACCTAACCTGCACATTTTAGGACTGTGGGAGGAAACCGGAGCACCCAGAGGAAACCCACGCATACAAACGACACACAGTTACCCAAGGCTGGAATTGAACCCGGGTCCCTGGCACTGTGAGGCAGCAGTGCTAACCACTGTGCCACCCAAAGTCTGATGATGTATTGTGCACAATCCTTTCAGGATCAACACTTTCATCCCACTTTATTTCAAGAGTGTGGAAGGAGAATACTTATGTCTTTTGTAAATTTTGAAACAGTAGGATAAAATTATTCCCACCCCCACACCATCCCAACTGAGCTTCGTGACACATAGCACAATGGTCAAAAACGGCATCTGGACCGAAAAGATGAAAATCCTTGTCTGCCTTTGATGACAACATTAAGGGAAATGGTCACCTCCATCCATTTTGCAGCACGAGCGCTAGCGAAAAGCAAAACACACAAGAGAAAGATAATTCATGACCACAAAAATGACCACCATTTTTTTGCAAAGATAATCAGACTAGAACTCAGTGTCACAATGCATGTACAGGAAAATTACTGTATCATTAATTAAATGAAAATATTTCTTGCAATGTCTTGTCAATGGCCAGTTTCCACATGTTTGTTTCACCCAGACTGATTCTGGAGATGAAAGGGTTGACATATGAGGAGAGGTTAAACGGTTTGGGCTTGTACTTGCTGGAGTTTGGAAGGATGAGAGGGGATCTGATCAAGGTATATAAAATTTTAAAAGGGATTGATAAAGTAAATGTAGACCAAATGTTTCCTCTTATGGGGCAATCTAGAACAAGAGGTCACAGGTATAGGTTGTGAGGCAGTAGATTTAAAACTGAGATGAGGAGGAACTATCTCTCGCAGAGGGTGGTGAATTTGTGGAACTCGCTGCCCCATAGCGCAGTGGAGTCTGAATCGTTGAATGGTTTTAAGAAGGAGATGGATATATTTCTAATAAAAAACAGGATAAGGGGATATGGGGAACAGGTGGGGAGGTGGTTTTGAGACCAGGGAGAGAGCAGCTATGATCTGATTGAATGGTGGAGCAGGCTTGAAGGGTTGAACTTGCCTACTTCTGCTCCTAATTCCAACGTTCCTAAGTTCCTATGCATAAAAAAGGAATAATATGGAGATAATCTAACTTATCATCAAGCTAATAAGTATATTGCACAAGAATCCAAAATAGAAAGACATCAGAACTCAGAAGCAAAGGTGCCAAGAACAGATGAGATATAATTACTTACTCCCATTGAATGCTGAGGAAGAGCCAGCCCCAAGATAAGTACGGACTATCAAAAATGAAACTGGAAGAGGTGTTCAGAAAACCACAGGAAAGGTTGTTGTAAAGAAATAGCTGAACACCCAGACTGATCACGGACCAATAATGAGGAAAGGCAGCTTTCAAAGGATGAGAAAGTAATCCACGAACCCTGCAAAATGTAAGGAAAAACAATGCCTTGAAGGAGAGGAGGTTGCCAAATTATAATGATACTGTTTATTGTATATTGTATTGCATTATAATTAGAATATCAGATTAATAATGACTCAGAGATAAAATAAAATTCCAAAGCTCAGTGATTTTCAAATGTCTCAAATAACAAACATTTTGGATGTGCTTGAAAGAATGGTGTGAAAAATAAGCTTATTTGTACTGAATTACAAGTAAATCCTGCAAACAGCAAAAGCACATGCATAATTATTTCATGCTAAACCCAGTTATATACTAAAGACTTTTATAGCAAACATCATACATCCATTCAAATTGGAATCTATTAGCATGAAATTAATTTTGAATTTATTTGCTTATTCTAAAATGAATTGTGAGAGATAGAGAATAATTACACCCATGGGGCCCGATTTTACCATCAAGTTGTGCCCGTTTTTGGGCGCGAGAACTTAGTAAAGTCGAGCGTGAGGCTCTCTGGTGGGGGGGAGGGAGGCGAGTCAGATGGCTCTCTGATGGGTAGGGTTGGGAGGCAGGTCAGATGGCTCTTTGGTGGGGGGGAGGGAGGCGGGTCAGATGGCTCTCTGATGGGTAGGGTTGGGAGGCAGGTCAGATGGCTCTTTGGTGGGGGGGAGGGAGGCGGGTCAGATGGCTCTCTGATGGGTTGGGTTGGGAGGCGGGTCAGATGGCTGTCTGGTGGGGGGGGAGGGGGTGAGGCGGGCCAGGTCACTCTCTGGTGGGGGTGGGGGTGTGGGGGGGGGGCAGGGGGTTCTGCTGCCACTCTGCGTGTGATCGGTGGGAGGGAAAAGGGCAGGGAGCTGCGATCGGTCTGGGTAGCAGGGGGATGGGGGGATAAGGGGGACAGTAATGTTGTGGGGGTGGGGCAATGTCTATGGGGGGCAGAGGGAGGCATTATCTGGCACGGGAGCCATGTGGCAGGGGAGTGTTTTTCTATTTTTTTTTCACTGCGCATGCGCAGTTGAAGGCTCTGATCGGAGCTGCAGTGTTTAGGGTGTGTTATGCCCCGTCCATAGGCTCTGCAGTGTGATTCAGAATCACTGATATTTTTTTCAGGCAGAGTGCGCATGGGGGCACTGGAGAACGGGTTTAAAAGTCGGATCTGAAACACTTCCAGTTTCAAGTCCACGCAGCATTTAGAATCAAAATAATAATATCGAGCCCAAGGTCTTAAAGATGAAAAAGCTCAGTGCGCAGGTTGTTTGGGCAGCACGGTAGCACAGTGGTTAGCACCACTGCCTCACAGCGCCAGGGACCCGGGTTCGATTCCTGGCTTGGGTCACTGTCTGTGTGAAGTCTGCATGTTCACCCCTTGTCTGCGTGGGTTTCCTCTGGGTGCTCCGGTTTCCTCCCATAGTCTGAAAGACGTACTGGTTAGGTGCATTGACCATGCTAAATTCTCCCTCAGTGTATCCAGAGGCGCAGAGTGTGGTGACTGGGGGATGTTCACAATACCTTCATTGCAGTGTTAATGTAAGCCTACTTGTGACTAATAAATAAACTTTTAAAATTTTAAACTCAAAGGGATAAAAATTTGATTCACCGGTGTGGCAAGGTGAGCGGTTTCAGATTGGCTGCATCTTATCTTCAGTCAATGGAATTAACTAACAGGCTCTGAATATAACAGGCGACTGTTCCAATACATAGAATCATAGAATCCCTACAGTGCAGAAGGAGGCCATTTGGCCCATTGAGACTGCACCAACAACAATCTCACCCAGGCACTATCCCCATAAATCCCACGTATTTAACCTGCTAATCCCCTGACACTAGGGGTCAATTTAGTATGGCCAGTTCACCTAACCCGCACATCTTTGGACTATGGGAGGAAACC
This sequence comes from Mustelus asterias, assembly GCF_964213995.1. Classification (NCBI taxonomy): domain Eukaryota; kingdom Metazoa; phylum Chordata; class Chondrichthyes; order Carcharhiniformes; family Triakidae; genus Mustelus; species Mustelus asterias. The sequence goes on along the minus strand of NC_135812.1, from coordinate 73,185,585 downwards.
GGAGCACCCGGAGGAAACCCACACAGAAATGAAGAGAACTCCACACAGACAGTTACTCGAGGTTGGAATTCAACCTAGGCCCCTGGCACTATGAGGCACTAACCGCTGTGCCACTGTGCCACCCTGCTTTTTTGTGCCGCAGCCTGATTCAATTTCTACTTCCATGTGTGTTCAGAGACATTTCCAGTCTCATGAGATAACGCACAAGACATAATTCATAAAGTGATGATTTAAGGTTGTGAACTCTAACCCGGGATTCCTTGCATGGTCAACTCTAAATCTTGGCTGGGATTCTCCCAAAACAATTCTAAGTGTCAAACTTGCGCAAAAGCTGGAGTAAATCTCCCTGTTTTTTTCATGAATCTCCCACACTCTGTGCATCACGGAGTGCACTAACGTGCATCAGGCTAAAATTCAGTGGATGGGGCCTATTACCGCTGGAGAGGCTGGCAGCATAGTGCTGACCGGGCCACCACGCACGCACCGATCTGTCAGCGCCAAGATTGGTGCATGTGCACTAACCTCACACTGCCTGTCTCCCGATCGCTGGCCAACTCAATCGTTGGCCTGCCCCGTGACCGCATATCGCTGGCACACAGAACCATCCCCCCACGCACCAATCACTGGCACCCCGGACATGTCTGAGCCAGCCCCACTCCCTGCCCCCTCGGCCCATCTAGATCTCCCTCCACCACCCCCCCACCCCCCACCCCCCCCCCCCCCCCCCCAACCCCCACCCCCCCGCCCCGGCAGTCCCGATCTCCCGATTCCCTCCAATTTCTGGCATGGAGCTGATAGTGCCAGAAGTCCGGTGGCCGGAGACTTGCAAAGGCCGCGCCGCCCAGCAGGGAGCCTGCTACATGGCCTCCACTTGAGTCTCCTGGCCCACTGTGCTGCTAAAGCATCGCAGTGGGCTGGGAGAAGCAGCCCGATTATTTGTGAAGGTGGGAGGGGAGGGGGTATCTGGAACATACCAAGCAAAGCTAAGGTGGTTCCTACCAGAGCAGGTCATGACAAAGCACAGTAACAGGAAGTTGGTCTGTGCAGTCCATCGTTCTGAGCTAGTTCTGATCAGTGGTGTTCGAGACCACCCCACTGACAAAAGCTACTATGGGACATGGGAATGAGTCAGTGGGAGACCAGTGAACCTTAAGTTAGGGGAAAACCATTGGAAGTAAACATAACACTGTATTGATTATCTGCAGAGGCAGGTTTTTCATTATGTAAGCCTAGATTTCTGTTCAACAATGAGCAATATCACTGAAACTAAACTGCGAGGGAAGCAGGAGCAGTGCTTTTCTGAACACTTGCGTTTAAATTGGATAGCCTTAAAAAGAGATGGGGGGATCGCCATGCTCCAGGCGATTCGAACGCAGGCGGCATGCCTCCTCCACACTTGCTGCCAGCCAGCAGGTCTGCAGTGTGCAATCAGCACTAACTGCACTGCTTATTAATTGCATGTATCAGCAGGAGTCGTAACCTATTAGCAACATTTAAAACTAGCCGAACACTGCTTGCAGGGGATGTGGAACTCAAATACTGAGGATGCTAAAAATCTGAAATGAAAACAGAAATTGCCAGAAATACTCAACATGCTTGGTAACTCGAGAAACAAAATTAATGTTAAATTAGACAGGGTACCATGATCCTCGGTAACCCCTCCCCAGCTGAAAGGCTTGTGGGAGGGAGTAGCTTAACCCCTCCCCCGCCATCTTGCTAGTAGCCCTTGCAGCTGTTTAATGCTGGGAGCAGTGTTATCTGTTTTAAAGCAAAACATCTGCAGAAAGTTCCACCATGCCACGCAGCCCAGGTAAGTCCATAGTCTGGGCTGTCGGTGAGGTGGTGAGGGGGGTGGGAGGCCAGATTCAAGAGACCGGGAAAGAGTTAAGGGGTGGAGGGGAGGATGAATTAAAGGTGCCTTTAATTGCCCAGAGGGCCCCCAGAGGAAACTCATCCCTCCTTGTTTGACAGTAGCCTGGGCAGCTGAAGCTGCTGGGCTTCTCATATGGCATGGACCCCACCTCCATGGGTACAATACCAGTGGGGGTCAAGAGGAGGCCTTTAAGTGGCCTTTAAAGGAATGAATAGGCCCAAAGGCAGGGAGGCCACCCACACCTCTCCTGCCTCCCCAAGTAGAATTTTGGACAGGTCTGGTAAGTGGCAGGAAGGCCACCTGCTGGACGTTATGATTCCCACTGCCTTTAAGTCTACCATCGGGGGACTGTTAAATCCTGTCCAATGTTTCAGGCCTGTGACCTGTTAGCAGGTTCTGATATGCACATTGATTGGGTAGGCTACAGAAGAAGGCTGATGGGCGCATACAACAAAATATTTGGGAAGCCTGTTAGGAATGTGGCATTAAATGCCAGGGAACATGAAGGAATCTGGCACCAGCTTAACACTGGTCTTTGTGCAAAGCTTGAATTCCATTCTGGTGGAACTGGTAGTGGCCAACATCATAAGGACACTTGTGGACCCATCCATGATGCAGCCTTTTACAGTTGATGGTGCAACTTCCATTGCAGAACAAGAAGATTCCATCAAAAATCTGAGGGCAGCCATGGCAACGCAGATTGAAGTCATCAAGCTCAGTTCACTGTCATCAGGGTACCCATGCTCAAAGGAGCTTTCAGAGTGTCAAGGCAGTCAAATAATCTGTCCTGCAACCAATTATTTGGATTGCAGAGGTTCTGCCCAGAGGCTCCATGGAATATGACCCTGTTACCCTTTGTGCTCCCACCACCACGACCACTCCACCAATGCCCATCATGTTGCCTGGCAGCTACCCCAGATGGCTGCCACTCATGTGGGGATGATGCAGTCAGACATTCAGGACCTAGATCAGCTCAAAGTTATCTGACAAGGCCATCTGCAAAGTTAGCAGTCTTTCACCAACCATACTGCAGCCCCTGAGGGCAGGCAAAACCCTAAAGAAAAACACAAGAGTGAAGGGTTGAGAATTCTACATACCATTGAAAGTGTTGTTGGATAATGCTGTTATGCAATGGTTACTTTGCGATGGCTTCTGTTTCAGGATTTTGGCCAAGAGGACACTGTGATGGTCCAGAGCAGAGAGATGAAGAGATGGGGAATTGTGGAGTGACGGTGACGTGGGCTGTTTTCAGACGAACTGAAATCTGATGATTAGCAAATGGCCAGCTCATTCAGAGCAAAAGTGAAACCAGAAAGTGCAAGAAAACCCCACCAGGTCTGGCAGCAACTGTGGTGACAGAAACAGAGTTAGTGATTCGACTCCAATAGGACTCTTCTGTGTCTTGGATGCTGCGATCATTCCTCCTCCTCCAGAGGTTGACACCGAATGCCCCGGTTGCGAAGGTTGCACCCTTATCATTGCCAGGTTGTGGAGGGTGATCATCAAGAGCTTGAAGATAGTGAGTTGGAGGGATACCCCTGAGCTGTCCAGGCAGCGCACCTATAACAACACTGATGGTTTGTGCCATGGCATCCTTGGTAACAGCATGTCTCTTAAGGCATGGTGGCACAGTGGTTAGCAATGCTGCATCACAGTGCCAGGGATCTGGGTTCAATTACTGACTTGGGTCACTGTCTGTGCGGAATCTGCACGTTCTCCCCGTGTCTGCGTGGGTTTCCTCTGGGTGCTCCGGTTTCCTTCCACAGTCCGAAGGACGTGTTGGTTAGGTGCGTTGGCCATGCTAAATTCCCCCTCAGTGCACCCGAACAGGCGCAGGAGAATGGTGTGTAGGGGATTTTTACAGTAACTTCACTGCAGTGTTAATGTAAGCTTACTTGTGATGCTAATAAATAAACTTTAAAACTCTTGTTGTGCCTGTGATTCCATGTGTGGTTGGGTGGGGGAGGACAAATCCATATGCCCGTTCCTCTTGCTTTTCACTGTTTAGAGCGGCGTCAATGCAATCAGGTCTCCTTATGTGCACCAAGAAGCAGCAAGAACCTGATTTTAAGACATTTTAAGAAATTTAAATCTAATTATCTAATCCCCTTACCACGTGGTTCCCCCTCACGGTATATTTACACTTCGCCAATGTGACATCATATTGGTGAGGTTTGGCCAGAGGCAAACCTGTCAAGGGGCTCCTACCATGGGCGCAAATGTAAGTATAGCCCTCGAGTGAGAGGAACATGGCCAAGTAGCACGTGGGCAATGTCCCCTGGCACTTCCAGGGCAAAGCCTTCACTTATGTGTGGTTGGGGTGGGGGGGGGGGGGGGGGGGGGGGGCGGGTTGGAGAAAGAAAGTGGTTACTGAGTGGAGGGGATGTTGAAATGCCAGCAATGGATGTGTCCCGGGATGTGTAGATTAGAGGGATCAGCAGGGTAAATGTGTGGGGTTGTGGGGATAGGGCCTGAGGTGGGACTGTTGTTGCCACAGACTTGGTGGGCCAAATAGCCTCTTTCTGCACTGTAGGGATTCTATGGTTTCTGTGGAGGTGTGGTGGAACTGCTGGAGAGTTGGCAATGTTCATGAAGGGTGGCGGCATTGGGGAAAATGCCGGCGATGACTGAGGGGAAGGTGGGGGGGGGGGGGGGGGGGGAGCAGGGGGAAAGGCCCCCGATACACCTGTGGTGTGGGGAGGGGGTTATTTTTATTTCTGATCAGGACGCCTTTAGAGATGGCGCCCCGATCTCTGCGGAGCCTGTTTCCGGCTCTCAGAGTCACAAAATCTAGAGGGAAAACTGGTCTGTGCAGCTGGAGAGTTACACACCAGTTTTTTGAATGAGCCTGACACTTTGTCAAATTCTGGTAAGGTCATCCCCAGAATCCCGTGAGCTCCCAGTAAAAGCCAAAAGTGCTTCATGTAAAAGTCCCATACTGATGTCCTGAAATAGCACTGCTGGAGAGGAGCTGGACACTTGTCCAGTATGCGTTTGATGCAAGTTGCTAACGAGAACTATGAGGGCCAAAATTGCAGGTCAGGAGCCAGTCACTGGTAGATGGACTGGCGTCACAAACTGCACACTCTGCATGTTTACGGAAAACCAAATCAAGCTTCCTTCCTATGATGGCGATTGACTCCAGGCCAGATCTACAGTCATAGGAAACAAATCCCCCACCATTTGAACTGCTCAAGACTCCCAGAAGGCCAAAACCAGCAGTGATACAAAGCCCAGTTTTGCAGCCCACATTTTGTGATACCTTCAATGTTGTTTGTTGTTTCTCTTCCCGCACCAAGTGGTGCACAAGGCAGACTTCCATCTGCTTCCATAGCAAGTTTTATGTGGGGCAAGTTGCTATCCTGTTGCCAGAGGCTTATAGCTGGTGGGCGCCACACCATACCAAGCATGGTTGACCAGAAGTCTTTTGTGTTCTCATCGCCTGCCATTGGCATGTTGGAAGGATTTTGCAGGTTGATACTCGACCTGTTGGCTGTGGTATGAATGCATCTTCCTTGACCATCAGGTCCTGGGATGTGACTCAAACACGGAGCTTCTGACTCAGAGTTAGGGATGAAACCCACTGCGCCACAAGACATCCCTACCATCAATGTACAAGCATCTTATTCTACAATGGATATTTTCTCAAGACTCTGTAACAGATTGGAGCTGTTGCATATTCAGTTATATATATATTTATAGTAACAATTTAAATAGCTGCATGGCATGAGTTCATATATTATGAATGCTGCAAAGAACAATCCAAGGCAAGAGCTCTAACATAGTAAAACAAAACAGAAACATGAGTCTCTCTTTCCCTTTCAGATGTTGACTAATTTAGCTTGCATTCCCAGCATTTTTTGTTCTGTTATTTCAGGCATCCAACAGACACATTTGTTTCATTCTATTCTCATCTTACAAACCTAGTAATCACCTCTCTGTGGTCTGATTCACAGTTGAGCACTGATCTAAATGGTTCTGGAATAGAAAAACTGAAATTACTTATCACAGAATCATAGAACCCCTACCATGTCGAAGAAAGCCATTCGGCCCATCGAGTCTGCATCGACTACCATCCCACCCAGGCCCTAACCCCATAACCCCATACATTTACCCTAGCTAGCCCCCATGACACTAAGGGACAATTTAGCATGGCCAATCCATCTAACCCGCACATCTTTGGACTGTGGGAGGAAACCAGAGCCCCCGAAGGAAACCCACGCAGACACGGGGAGGATGTCCAAACTTAGTGCAATTATTTTTAAGATGGCACTGGATTTGAATGACCCTCTCATTTAACTCAGAGAGGCACACAGCCTTCCCTCAAGGCTGGATGACTTTATGTTTGCTTTGAAGAAAGACATTTTTCATAGTTTTCATGAAAGCGCGAATACAGTTAAAGATTTTAGGGTTCTGCATTTACAAATAAAACACGTCTAAAACTTTGAAAATAGGCAGAGTTGAGGAGGCGGAGGATTGGTAACTGGTTATTAATTCTGATATCGTAGATCAATGAGAAGGGAGATTTAGAGACAGTACCATAGAATCCCTACAGTGCAGAAGGAGGCCATTCAGCCCATCAAGTCCGCACTGACTCTCCGAAAGAGCATCTTGCCCAAGCCCACCTACCCTATCCCCATAACCCCATGCATTTACCATGGCCAATCCACCTAACCTGCACATCTTTGGAGACTAAGAGGCAATTTACCATGGCCAATCCACCCAACCTACACATGTTTGGGCTGTGGGAGGAAACCCCGCAGACATGGGGAGAATGTGCAAATGTCAAACAGCAGGGCTGCTGAAGTTAACAATTATCTTGTTGGGCATTTAATAAATTAATCTGTAACATTTCCTATTTCTATAGATAACATAAGTGCATGCCTTGGACTTTTATACATATGTGATCTATGCCTTGCTATCTAAATGATTGGAGATACTACCTTCAAAGATTTATATGTTATCACCTTTTAGTAAGTTCATTTTTAAGGATGTATGATCAAACTCAAATCACAATGAATGGGAGTAATGTTAAGTAATAGCGGTCAAGCCATCTAGCTTGGCAGTAAGAGCAGCCGGCTCAGCGGTGGAACTAATCAAAATCTAGAGTATGAAATGGGGCTTGGCAATGCCCTTTCTTTGAGCACTTCTGGGTGTTTGGGGGCCAAAATGGCATCCATTACATGCATGGACATTTCTACTGTGAACCGTACTGGATGCCACCCTGGTGAAGGTGCTAGCATGCACACAAGCAAATGTCTGCAGAGCAAGCAGATTGTGACATCAACCAATGCTGCTATTTTGGACTTCTACGTTCCAGCCTATGCCCTTTCTTCACCTCACACAGCTGAACATGCGTTAAGCGGCAGGAAGGACCTCCAGCGGTGCTATTTAAATCCAGCATCAACTACTTGCAGGTTAGCTGCTGGTTGATTTCTTATGGTAGCGGTTACAATTCTATAAGTGTGTGGATCTTTCCATGATTGCTTCAAGTTGTAAAAACAGGGAATGATTTGTCAGGTGCTGAAGAAGGCATTGCTGACTTCCAAACTTCAGCACAAATCAGTTGCTCCCAGAATTTGATGCAGCAGCAGACAGTTTCCTTGGGAAACAGCATGAATGGGAAAATGAACAGAGGCCTCACGGAACAGGATATGCAGAGAGAGGTGGGAGCGAAGAACGGTTCTCCACAGCAATCCTTATCCATTCAGGCTGTTCAGGGAGCAACTCTGTCTGAATATTGGTGAGGAATAGTGTGCGAGATGTCTGCTTATCTTAAGGGCATCCTCGCTGAAAGCTGCTACCCTCAGCCACAATTCAATCCTCAGGCTAGGCCAACACTACCAGTGCCTGCAAAGGTTCATTTATTAGTGTCACAAGTAGGCTTACACTAAGACTGCAATGAAATTACTGTGAAAATCCACCCTGTTTGGGTACACTGAGGGAAAATTTAGCATAGCCAATGCACCTAACCAGCATGTCTTTTGGACCGGGGGAGGAAATCAGAGCATCCGGAGGAAACCCATGCAGACACAGGGAGAACGCGCAGACTCCGCACCGACAGTGAGTGACCCAAACTGGGAATCAAACCCGAGTCCCTGGTGCTGTGAGGCCCCAAGATGATTGCGGCGATGAACTGTTATGTGTCTCTCTCCACTGAGGAACACACAGTGGTTGTATCTGTATAGCTTTGGATATTCTAGTTGCATTTCAGGACCAAAATCAGAGATTTCCAACTTCTTTGTATTAGGAAATAGACAAAGCGCTGGGAATAGTAACAGACGATCAGGTGCATGGCTCAAGGAATCTTTAGCATCGTTATCATTTCTCACTTTATCGGAATGTTTCCATTGGGACTGTTTCAGGTCAACCGCAAGTCAGCCACAGGAAAAGGACACCCTGTAAAGTGTCGAACTGTAGCTGTGATGTGTGGAACAATGATACGAGGACAATATGATACAGGTGCGTCTTTAGAACTATGGAAATATCAGGAGGATAAAAGCAGGATTGTACTCGGTTGCTGTTCCTACTTTTAGTGTTGCTCGTGACTTTGATTAGGCAAACTTTCCCTTGACAAAAATTTCTGCTGTTTTTTTGCTTTGTAAATGCACGGCTTAGACTCATGTTTACCAACTTTGTTACAAATATAGAACAGGAATCTTGGATGTTTACAGTCAGTTGTATCAGGTTTGAATGTTCTGGCTGCAAGTCACCTATCGTTAGAGTCTGTGTACACTCACGCATGATACCATCTGACCCATGGCCAATGGAAAGAGTGGCATTGTGGAGAAGCAGTGGTCGAGACAATGTATGACCTGCAGCATTGTAATATATTACAGGTTTCACTCTCAGTTTAGTATTTAATTGTTCTGCGCAATGTGAAACTGAGATATACAAAACAGAGACTGGAATTTTCCCGTTCCGCCCGCCACAGGAATCGTAGCGGGCGGGGGTGGGGGGGGGGGGGGGCAGGCCATGCAAAGGTCCGTTGACCTTGCCAGGATTTTCCTATTTTGGAGTGAACGTGGCCAGAAAATCCCACCCAGAAAGTCTCAATTCTCAATCACATTAATGTCCAATTACAGGATCTCACCTGGGCATCAGTCAGAATTGTCGGATCAATCACAACACCATTAGAGCTGTTAAGGATGGTGGAAGTCAGCCAGGATTTCAGCTCCTGATCACTATTCAATGGCTACTGTCAGAAATTGTTTTTTTTTAAGTTTATTTATTAGTGTCACAAGTAGGCTTACATTAACACAGTAATGAAGTTACTGTGAAAATCCCCTAGTCGCCACACTCCGGTGCCTGTTCGGGTACACTGAGGGAGAATTTAGCATGGCCAATGCATCTAACCAGCACGTCTTGCGCACTGTGGGAGGAAACCGGAGCACTCGGAGGAAACCCATGCAGACACAGGGAGAATATGCAGACTCCACACGGACAGTGACCCAATCGAACCTGTGTTCCTGGCGCCGTGAGGTAGCAGTGCTAACCACTGTGCCACTATGCCGTCCTAATGTGAATGTTATGTGGACATTGATGAGGGCAAGATCATCCTTATTTGTGATTCCTGCTCCTGTGGAGGAACAACCTGCCAACATATGACATCCTGGCGCTAGACCTAGCTGGCTGACAACACAATGAAGGTTTTATTTATTTATTCACCACAAGTAGGCTTACATTCACACTGCAATGAAGTTATTGTGAAAATTCCCTAGTCACCACACTCCGGCACTTGTTCGGGTACACCGAGGGAAGATTTAGCATGGCCAATTCACCTTACCTGCATATCTTTGGACTGTGGGAGGAAACTGGAGCACCAGGAGGAAACCCACGTGGACACGGGAAGAACGTGCAGACTCTGCACAGACAGTGACCCAAGCCGGGAATCGAACCCGATCCCTGGCACTGTGAGGCAGCAGTGTTAACCACTGTGCCACCGTGCCTGACTGATTGTGGGCATTGCTTCAAAACCACAGCCAATGGGAGCTTGTGCTGACATCAAGGAGAAACTTTCCCACATGTCCTGAATTTTGAATCAGAGATAAGGAATGCCCATTTGATTGAGAAACCAGAGAACAAATGTGATGAAGAGATTACAAAACTAGAAGAACAATTTTATTTTAAAATTGTTACCTCTTCCTCTATTACATTCTAAATTGATCAAAGAAGGTAAAATGTTTGCATGCATTGGATGCATTAAGATTTGATGACCAAAAAATATGGTGTAAAGCTTTGGAGAAAATTAATGATCAGGAGTGAAAACATTGTAGAATGGGAATAAAAACGATAGCCAATTTTGCGACACGCAGGAGGAGATGGGAACAGCAAGAATACAGCAGAAAATTCAGTGAAAGCTGCCATCAGTTTCCAGTCCACAATACCAGAAAATGGCATCTTTCTAAAGGTTAAGATATTCACTGCACAATCCGATGGTTGTGGATCTGAATCCCTCACGTCTGATTCTCTAATCCGCCAGTTACACATTTGATGAGTTTCATTACCCAGCTAGGCTGCTTTGTTGAGGGAGGGCAAAATGGCACAGAGCTGTCTTGTCCTTACGGCAGGTGTTCCTTCCAAAGGCACATATAACACCCAGACTGTCAGAGGCACAGGGAAGGGGGTGGATTTACAGTTCAAGCAAGCTGGAACAAAGGCAACTGGAGATAGAACTGATAAGAGACTGGTGCAAAATACCTGAAATAAAGAAAATGCTATGGATCAGACAGTCCTCTTGCACAAAGGTCCCGAACTGAGCACAGATTATATAATAATATATAATAATCCGTATGGTGGCACAGTGGTTAGCACTGCTGCCTCACAGTGCCAGGGGCCCGGGCTCAATTCTGGCCTCGGGTGACTGTGTGGAGTTTACACATTCTCCCCCTGTCTGTGTGGGTTTCCTCCGGATGCTCCAGTTTCCTCCTATACTCCAAAGATGTGCACATTAGGTTGATTGGCCATACTAAATTGATCTTTAGTGTCAGGGGGATTAGGAGGGCAAATACGTGAGGTTATGGGGATAGGACTGGGTGGATTGTTGTCAGTGCAGGCTCAAAGGCCCAAATGGCCTCCTTCTGCACTGTAGGTATTCTATTCTATTCTATAATTTTCTCCAACGCCCATTAAGGTTTACATGTTATGGATGGTTAAAGGCAAGATGAGACATCATTCTTCTATATTTTTCTTCAGCCATTTTATTCTCACTTTTCCCATAATATTTTGTCCTTTTCCAGCATCTCACATTCCTACAATAGTTTTTTTTTACTCTCTCAATGGTGGCATTTCTTGCATCACGCCTTGTCAGACATGGTGTATATAACATTCTGTTAATAGCCAAAAGGCTTGGGGATTGCGTGTTACATACTTATTAACACAGGTGAAGCTACTCCTGAAACCTAATAGAAGTTGAGATTGTCATTGTTCATGCAAGAACTTGTGCATACATTTGTAGAAATGTTGCAGTGTAGCTATACTAACAAGCTCCTAAAACCTTGTTAGCTGTACTTTCTAACTCTGCCAACATACCAAACAAATTTAAGATACATTAATGCACACAGCTGCTATTAATTATTCTTTTATTGGGTGTTTAAGCACCAGTTAAAAGGCAAATGCTCAAATGTAACTACGATTTCCATCCTACCTCACCACAGCAATGATGTGACTATATAACAGTAAGATGTAGAGCAGAATTTAAGGTTGGGGACAGGTATCTCACCCATTGACTGGAAAACTGGTGGGAGTCCCACCACTCTAGAATTGAATGTCTATCAAGCTCTTAACCTTAACTTCAGGCCTTCCCTGGGATTCTCGGCCTTTTGGCTAAGATCAAGCATCAGATCAAACCTAAAATAAGGTCCAATTCCTTATCTTGTCAGCTTGGATCTTGTTTTTCTCTCTTGAGGAGGCCATGAATTAGATTCAATTGGACTTTGTATTTGGTTTTTGGAGCAAGCAGGGAATGGATTTGGGTTTGCCCAGTCCATTCTGAGCATTAGCTTTGTAACTTGAAGGATGGAGTAAAAAATTTTTTTAAAACCCCACAAGGTTAAAATCCCGCTTCTGAGAGTTGCCGGCCAATCAGTGGCTGGGCAGCTCGTCATTGTCCATCAGCACCACGAGGAGCAGTGGCTGCTGCCGGTATTGCACCCACTAGAGGTCTAGGACTGACGAGGGACCCAAGCCACAGGTGATTGAGGGCGGAATGGGGGTTTCTGGGAGGGGATGGCTGGCTGGGAGGAGGGCACGAGGGCAGCGGGTGGAATTCAGCATCCGCTCCCCCCACTTCCAAATGCTGGGTCAAGGCAATAAAAAATAGATCACCAGCCCTTCTCCCTCCCTGGAATGGGTGGGTTGTCTTATGAGGAAAGGTTAGACCAGCTATGTTTGCATCCATTAGAAATTAGATCAAATTAGAAATTAGATCAAAACCTTTAAGATCCTGAGGAGCCTTGACAAGATGGAAAGGATGTTTCCGCTTGTCAGAAAATCCAGAGCCAGGGATCATTGTTTAAAAGTAAGGCGTTGCTCATTTAAGACAGAGACAAGGAGAAATTTATCCTCTCCGAGGGTGGAGAATATCTGGAGCTATCTTCCTCAAAAGTCAGTGGAAGCATAGTCTTTGAATATTTTTAAGGCTGCGCAACGTAGATTCTCAATTAACAAGGGGGTGAAAAGTTATCGGGGTAGGCAGGAATATGGTGTTGAAGTTACAGTAAGATCAGCCAGGAATCGGGCTCAAGGGGACTAGTGGCCTCTCCTGCTCCTAATTTGTGTGTTTGTACGTAAGTCCTCAAGAGAACGCAACAGGGTTTCAGGTTCCTCGTGTGAAGGTCTCACCTGCCCGTCATTGGTTGAGTACCAATGGCGGCAGAACGAAGCCCTTGAGTGGGCATTAATTAGGAATGAATTGCCCATTTAAGGGCCTCAATTAGCATCTGGGCAGGAAATCTGTCCATGAACCTTCCTGGTGTGGTCCTAATCGGGTGGAGGTGGGAAGGTAGTTGGGTTCCCACACCGCACCCCCCGCCCCCCTGATTAAATGCCCCATGCCTCCAAAACTGCCACCGGGAGAGGGTATTAAATTTTGCTCATAGCCTGTATGTGCCACAGTGGATACCTCTTGCTTTTAAACATGCTTCCCCTGTGAGCATGAATATTTCCAAGATAAATAGTCATTTAGTAATACAGAGTTAGAGTAATGCTGAAAAAAAAGGCATTCTGTCAAAGCTTTTCATCATGCACTCATCAGAACAGACAAGATACCTGTGCAGTAGACAGTAGTAGAGAACCCATTCACTGATTTCTCAAATCTGCCAATAGGTTGAGAAAATCTGCAAATGGGTTCTCTACTACTGTAATAAGTCCTCGGAGGTGAAAGTCCCTTCACCAGAATTCCTTTATTTACAAGATCCAACAATACTATACAGAGTGCAGTCTACATCAGGAGTGCAAAGAAACAGACACTCCTGTTTAAGTACGGAGCCTGAGGTTCCCTGATTAGGCCCTTTAAATAGGGAGTTCATATTCAAACAAGCCAACCTGAATTGTCTGGTTAAAGTCATTACAACTACTTTATCTATTCTCCATGACAGAATGCTGCCCATTAAACCAAAAGAATGAACAGTGTGGTAAATTAATTTCAGTGCTATGTACAAAGGCCATACATCCCAGTGACTGGTGTATTGTATCAAACGCCAAGTCCCTTCTGCTGTTCACAACAGGCAAAGTACTGACCATACCCAACCAGTCTGTATGTGCAAAGCTCCAAACACAGTCTCCAACATTAGATGCGATTCGGTAATTGGCCAACACTTGCTAAACAATTCTGTTTGGGCAAAGAATTACACTGAGAATCAATTTAAGATGGTCACAGTGTAGCTCAAATACGCATGGTAGAAGCCACATATATCCACACACATGGCCCTGTCCTTTGCAGACAAAAGAAACATGTCTGCACATTCAATGGAATGAAAGATTGGAGGATAGTCATGCCCTGGCTTGTTTCCCAGGACGCTGCCTAGACCAATCAGATTAACCTGCCCGGTTTGAATTTGAACAAAGCTGGGGGGGTTAATTAATCCATGCTGCATTCTCCATGGCAACTCCTCCACCAATCAGAGGCCCACTTACCAACTAATCATCACTCTCTGCTCATGCAGAATGAATTGCCGTTCACCCGTTACTGTTGGTAATTTCTTGTGAGCTATCCTGGTGAGTGCAGGATTAAAAACTTTGATAGCATGTCTATTTTTTTCAGCAAATTTCTAGATAGCAACATCGAAGCTGACATCCTTCCCAGAGTTGTTACAAAACAATGATTAAATCAAGTGGCCAGCTACAAGAACAACTTTTACAGCTTATGCCCAGTTATCCATTACGTCTCCTGTAGACTGGAGAAAGTTCAATCGTTCATCCAGTGGCCACTGTAATCAAGTTACGCTCACTCTTCATAGTCACTGGATGCACATTCTGGCAGTTATGGAAGAAGATGGGTGGCTGAGGTTATGTCACATACTTTGGTCTCTTATAACAGTTATTTTTCACTCCATTTCCTGTAATAAAAAGCTTGTCAACCTTCAGATTTATTGAATTGTATAATCAGGTAGAATGTTATATCTAACTGAATCAGAGAATCTACAGTGCAGAATGATGCCATTTAACCCATCAACCCTGCACAGACAACAATCCCACCCAGACCCTATTCCCGTAACAGCAAGCATTTACCCTGATAATCCCCCTGACGTTGAGGGGTAATTTAGCATGGTGAATCAACCTAACCCACACATCTTTGGAGTGTGGGAGGAAACCGGAGCACCCAGCCGAAACCCACGCAGACATGGGGAGAAAATGCAAACTCCACACAGGCAGTCACCTGAGGCTGGAATCAAACCCTGGGTCCCTAGAGCTGTGAGGCAGCATTGCTAACCGCTGTGCCACTGTGTCGCCCACTACTTGTACTGTATGTGATTCGTCTCAATAATGAAGGCTCCTGACAGTGTGTTTAAATGATGCCATCTTTGAAGGGGCAATAGCCAGACATGAGGTGCAAATGATCATAATTCCGTGACTTCTGATCATCACTCTTGTGCTCTCACATTTTTCTGAACGATATGCAGCGAGGTACTAAGTCCAGCTTTGATATCATAGAATCATAGAATTCCTACAGGAGACTATTTGGCCCATCGAGCCTGCACTGACAGCAATCCCACCCATGCCCTATCACCTCAACCCTACATATTTACTTGGCTTATCTCCCTGACGCGAAGAGGCATTTTTTTTTCTTTTAGCATGGCCAATCAACCTAATTTGCGCATCTTTGGATTGAATTGCTAGTTAATTCAAATCATATTTCGCTCTGCAAGTAATCAAATCTGGATTGAACATCGCTATCATTTTCCCAATCCTATGGCAAACCTGACGGAGTAAGTGCAAAGCACAACATCTTCATTGTATCTGTGGTCATACATTCATCATGACACAAAGTATGTCTGTGGTAATTTATAATCCTTTATTGTGTGCATATTTTAACTGAACTCATCTGGCCCGCCAACCTCTTAGGGTGAATCACCAATTACCAAAATTAAACACAATTCAGGTCAGATCAACATAATACAATTTCTACTTTTCAGTAAAGAGCTAGTGTATTCTTAAACATGTTCCTTCGCCATTATCACTGCTCCTTGACAGACGCAGGGACAAAATCTTGGAATTCCCTCCCTAACGGTATTGTGAGTAAACCCACAGCCCTGGACTGCAACATTTCAAAAAGGCAGCTCACCACCACCTTCTCAAGGGCAACTAGCGGTGAGTAATAAATGATGGCCAGCCAGCGACGCCCGTGTCCCACGAATTAATAAAAAAAACCCCATTGGTTTCCATTCCTCTTCCCATACTGAGTGGTGCGCTAAGCAGACTTTTGTCTGTTTCCAAAGCCAATAATTCCTGGAACAGTTCACTAGCCAGAGCTTATAACTTGAGGGATGCCACTCCACATCAAGTGTGGCTGACCAGTTGTCTTTCGCACTCTCAGCGCCAGCCATTGGCATGTTTGTAAGAATTTGCAGGTTGACACTCGACCTGTTTCACCGCATTGTGAACGCACCTTCCTTGATCATCAAGTCCTGGGGTGGGACTCGAACCCAGAGCTCAGAGGCAGGGACGCTACCCATTGCACCACAAGACTTCCTTTTTGATTTGATTTATTATTGCCACATGTATTGGTGTACAATAAAAAGTATTGTTTTTTGCGCACTATATAGACAAAGCATACCATTCATAGGGAAGGAGAGAGTGCAGAATGTAGTGTTACAGTCATAGCTAGGGTGTAGAGAAAGATCAACTTAATGCGAGGTAGGTCCCATTCAAACGTCTGATGGAAAGACCAGTGAATTATAACTTGAATCAAAGAGCAATTCCATTCAAAGCTGAAATTGCTTCCTTGCTGCAGATTGTGTTGATAAAGAGGAGAACATGAGAGGGATGTGCAGTCAGAGTGTGACAGTTATTTATTCTGCAAGTCTCCCCTCTACTGCTGCATAGATGGCTTCATTTAAACAAACTTGGAATCCTGCACTGTTAAATCTAATGATATTCAGTAAAATCATCTTCAGCAGTGATTTCCAGACATTTACACTGCTTGCAAACTAAGTTTGTTTTACCATTTGCTGTAGACAGTTCTTCTTCAAAGGGTTGCCACCGAGAAACAGAGATATGACTGGAGATGCAATTCCGAATTTCATCGGAAAATGTTTTCAATTTTAATTCACAGGGAAGGTTTAAAAAAAAACACCGCAACAGATGTAGCACCTACTGAAATGCAAAATTGTCCTGACACCTAGCATGATAGAATTTCAGCAGACTTTTTACCTCGGGACTTAGTTCGAAAAAAAAGCTCCACACCACAGTAACAGAGCTCCCATTTTAACTGCCAATTAGCAACTCAGTGTAATTCCGAAACGAGACAAACTGATGAGCATTTGTGTAGCAGCTGTCACACGAAGCTGCTTCGGAAATAAAAACATTCCCCTCGCCCGGGATGGCTTGCTGCAGATCGTGGGCTTTCAATTTCGGAGTGTCGCAGTGGATCAATGCGAAAGTAATGCCCCCAGCGCAAGTACTGAATCACATTATACACATCAATGGTTGACCAGTCTGATAATGCTTGTTAGATGTGGACTGAAACATCGGCATGAGAATTGCAAAGAAAATATTAAAATACATGCTAAAAGTAGCACACACTGTCCCCAAGAATTTTCACTTAATAAATCTTTCTCTGATTTTATTCTATTCTTACTGAAATATTTGTACGATTATTAACATAATACACTGGTAGCAATGCTAACTATTTATATTTAAAGTCTTCACAACGTATGCAATAAAATAAAGCAATGCATTGCTAACTCATGCAGTATAATAGAGCATTGTACCCCCACCCATTCAAGAAAACATAGCAATTCACCCCCTAACCCATTCATTAGTTTTTATATTGTAGCTTCTCCCCCAGCAAGAACAGTGGGAGTAAAATCCTGACAAACATACAAAGCTGTGACATTGCGAGTTCTGATAAGAAGAACTTGCACGCTGTTTCTGTGCGTCAACGAGCGCACAGATAATTCCAAATCCCCACAGTAAGCGGCTAAGAGAGGCAGAAATCCCACTGGACAGTCTGTGATGTCTCTATCCCAAACAAAAGAAGCAGAAGAATGTAAACAGATCTGTTATTAAACATACGAGCACTAAGCAACGGTGGGTTATGCAAAGCCCTGGCTAAGTTCGACAATTTATTATTGGGAACGAAACGGAGCTTGACATTGATGAGACACTACACAAAATCCAGCAATATTCAGATGCATCAGTTTAATTGCAGTTAAATAAGCCCCATTTGCTCATTGGATGTCTTGTTCCCTACAGCAGAAAGCACCACAATCAGAGGAAATTAAAATTACTTCAATTAGCCATGCAAATCCTACCATCACAAAATGAATTTCAAATTAGACTGTGGTAGCAAGTTGTCTATATTCCGTATTTATGAAGACCTGGAAATAAATGGGAGTCATTAATTGTTGTCAGTGCAATATATTCCTTGTTAAACACTCATAACTCATAGGCTGCCCTTATCAGAAGAAGCTCCTTTGAAAATCATATGTCCTTGGAATTAAATCAAGTGTCATATCCTTCATTCTTCAAAGAACACTAATTCCAATCTCCTTATAGCCCTCATATGTATTCGATTATATATTTGATGGCATTTAATTCCATTCTTTGAAGAAAGTAGCTTGCAGATATTTTGAATGGAACATTAGAACTCTGTTCCTGCTCAAATTGTAATAAAATCCGAATGGATTTAATTTTGGCACTGTCAGCCAAACGGGGAAGCTTTGAAATCAAAAGTAGTGATTGAATTTTTCAAGAAACATTTCAAATAAATTGATATACTGCAGTGTCGTATACTATTCGACAACACCTTCCCGGCAGTTCCTTAAACCATGAGTTTCAAAATGTTTTTATTCAAATGTGAAATAAAACAAGACATTTTCATTTTAATTTCAATGACTGATGAAATTGAGAGCTTTGTAATCATATGTTTACATTCGCAAAATTAAACTGCTCCTGCTCTGTACCCTCAACACTCCTTGAACTTCCAGTGTAACCCAATTTGTTTTCCTTTGTCTCACCTCCAGGACTCCTAGTTTGAACCCAATCGTTATTGAAGGAAAATGTTCCACCAGTGCTCAAATATCTACCTTCAACATGAAGGGAGGCGATGACCTAGTGGTATTATGGCTAGGCTATTAGTCCAGAAACTCAACTAATGTTCTGGGGACAAGGGTTCAAATCCTGCCACAGCAGATGATGGAATTTGAATTCAATAACAAAGTTCTGGAATTAAGAATCTACCGATGATCATGAAACCATTGTCAATTGTCGGGAAAACCCCATCTGGTTCACTAATGTCCTTTAAGGAAGGAAATTTGCCATTCTTACCCAGTCTGGTCTACATGCGACTCCAGGGCCACAGCAATGAGGTTGACTGTCAACTGCTCTCCAACTGCAACTTGGGATGGGCAATAAATACTGTCCAACCAGCGATGCCCATGTCCCACAAATGAATTAAAAATGTTCAGCCATTCAAAATTGTACCAGTTGAATCAGTGTCCATGGGTAACTGAAATTAGATTCTAAAGAGGAAGAATTGTGTCAATCTGGATAGGGTCTGTAAAGAACTGCTTTGGCTCAGAAGCCCTGCACATCTGACTGGCGATGCAGGCTGTAATTTTGATAGAAAAGTTGCAATTTCTGACTAGGGGAGTTCTACAGAATTGTTGTAACGAGCCTAAAAGTTGTATGAAAAAATATCTTACTGCCTGACGCACCCAAGGGAACACCTTCATTAGCCATGAATACTTGTGTGAAATAGGAACTTTTCTGGCTAGGCTCTTTTGAAAACACCGCAGTAGATAACGTTTAGAAACATAGAAACATAAAAACTAGAAGCAGGAGTAGGCCATTTGGCCCTTCGAGCCTGCTCCACCATTCATTTTGATCATGGCTGATCATCAAATTCAATATCCTGATCCCCCTTTGCCCCATATCCCTTGATCCTTTTAAGCCCAAGAGCCATATCTAATTTCTTCTTGAAATCAGACAACGTTTTGGCCTCAACTACATTCTGTGGTAGCGAATTCCACACTTTCACCACCCTCTGGGTGAGGAAATTTCTGCTCACCTCAGACCTAAAAGGTTTATCCCTTATCCTCAAACGATGATCCCGAGTCCTGGACTCCCCCACCATTGGGAACATTCTTTCTGAATCTACCGTTTGTTCATGTGTTGAGGACAAAACATAATTAAAACAACATGATATTGTGCTTTACAATAACTGAAGAATTACTCATGATTTAATTCCACTGGGAATTATATTTCATTTTGTATGTGAGGATGACAACATTTAAACGAGCTATGTTAATCAGTAATTTTGTCCTGTTTTGATTAATCTTGTTTTTTTCCTGTTGTAGGGGAGGTCCAGCGGTATAATCATTGGACTATTAATCCAGAAACTCAACTAATGTTCTGGGGACCCGGATTCGAATCCGGCCACAGCCGCTGGTGGAATTTGAATTGAATTTTAAAAATCTGGAATTAAGAATCTACCGATGACCATGAAACCATTGTCAATTGTCGCAAAAGCCCATCTGCTTCACTGATGTCCTTTAGGGAAGGAAATCTGCTATCCTTACTTGGCCTGGCCTACATGTGAATCCAGAGCCACAGCACGTTGACTCTCAACTACCCTCTGGGCAACTAGGGATGGGCAATAA